>NC_061121.1:227048573-227122922 GCF_002878395.1 Capsicum annuum | reverse complement strand
ACGTCTTGGATTTTCTTCATTATGTTCATTCTCAATTGGCTCATCACGGGGTCGTTTAGATCCTCCACTAGACTGTTCATGTCTAAGTTTATACGGGTAAATATTTTCAAAGAATTCAGCATTATCTAATTCAATTATCGTATTTTCATTAATATCCGGATGTTCGGATTTATGAACCAAAAATCGACATGCTTTACTACTTTTAGCATATCCTATGAACACGCAATCCACCATTTTAGGTCCTATCTTAACCCTTTTAGGTATAGAAACTTGAACCTTCACTAGACACCCCCACACTTTGAAATATTTCAAGTTGGGTTTCCTTCCTTTCCATTTTTCGTAAGAAATTGATTGTGTCATACTATGGGAAACTCTGTTGAGTATACAATTGGCCGTAAGGATAGCCTCCCCTCATAAGTTTTGCGGTAAACCAGAACTTATAAGTAAGGCATTCATCATTTCCTTCAAAGTTCGGTTTTTCCTTTCTGCAATTTCATTAGATTGAGATGAATATGGGGCCGTAGTTTGATGGATTATTCCATTCTCTACACATATTTGTGCAAAGGGAGATTCATATTCTCTACCCCTATCACTTCTTATCATTTTGATCTTTTTGTCTAACTGATTTTCAACTTCAGTTTTATATTGCCTAAACGCATTTATTGCTTCATCCTTATTATTTAGAAAGTAGACATAACAATATCTAGTGCAATCGTCAATAAAAGTTATGAAATACTTTTTTCCACCAAGTGATAGTGTTGACTTCATATCACAAATGTCAGTGTGTATTAAGTCTAAGGGATTGAAATTCCTTTCAACGGACTTATAAGGATGCTTTACATACTTCGATTCCACACACGTTTGACACTTTGATTTATTGCACTCAAAGTTTGGCAAAACTTCTAAGTTAATCAGTTTTCATAACGTTTTGTAATTATCATGCCCTAAACGTTCATGCCATAAATCATGAGACTCAAGCAAATAAGAAGAATTCAAACTTTTATTTATTTCAACAGTCATTACATTCATGTTATAAAGGCCTTCGGTCAGATAGCCTTATCCTACACACATTTCTCCTTTGCTAATTACAATTTTTTCAGAAACGGTTACACATTTGAATCCGTTCTTGTCTAGAAGTGAAACAGAAATTAAATTCCTACGTAACTCCGGAACATACAAGACATTGTTAAGTGTCAAAACCTTTCCGGAAGTCATCTTTAAGAAAATTTTTCCTATTCCTTCTACCTTAGTCGTAGCGGAGTTAGCCATGTAGATCATTTCTTCTACTTGAGCCGGAGCGAATGACGAAAACAACTCCTTATTGGCACATACATGGCGGGTGGCACCAGAATCCATCCACCATTCGCGAGGATTCCCCGTCAAGTTACATTCTGAGAACATAGCACACAAATCATCGCATTCTTTATTGGATTCAATCATATTTGCTTGGTCCTTCTTCTTGCCTTTCTTTAGGGCACGACAATCTGTGGACTTGTGGCCAATCTTGCCACAGTTGAAGCATTTTTCCTTGAACTTTTTCTTGGGTTGATTTCTTCCTTGTTCAGCTTTCTTCCTTTTCTTAGAATTATTTTGGTCATTTTCTACAATATGTGCTCCATTAATTGTAGAATTCCCCTTTGACCTTCTTTCAACAGCTTTATTATCCTCTTCAATACGTAGTCGGACAATAAGATCTTCAACAGTCATCTCCTTGCGTTTATGCTTTTAGTAGTTTTTGAAGTCTTTTCCACGAAGGTGGTAGCTTCTCAACTATCACCATTCATAATTAAACCTACAAAACAGTTTATGTGAGTATTAAAAACATTTTTAATTTGTTCAACTAAGGTATTTTTCAAAGATATACCTTCTGCTAGGAGATCATATATGATGACTTGCAACTCCTGTACTTGAGAGACAACAGATTTGCTATCTATAATTTTGAAGTTCAGGAACCGTGCAACAAGGAATTTCATAATTTCCACATCCTCCGTCTTATATTTTTGTTCAAGTGCCCTCCACAGTTCCTTTGATGTCTTGGTTCCACTATAAACATTGTAGAGTCGTCTTGGAGACCACTCAGAATATAATTCCTGCAAAGGAAGTCCAAATGTTTTCAAGCTTCTACAATAACGAAGCGGTCTTTGTCCGAGGTTCCCTCGGGCACCTCAGGAGCGTCTTCGCTAGTGAACCGTTGCAGACATAAAGTGGTGAAGTAAAAGAACATCTTTTGCTGCCACCGCTTGAAGTCAATGCCCAAAAAATTTTCGGGCTTCTCCACCGGTGCCATTATTGGCGGAGCATTTGTGCGACTTGATATGGCAATATTAGTTGCCCCCACAGACGTTGTCGCATCCATCATTTGACTTTCGTTAGTCATCTTTCCTGTCAACACAAGACAGAAAAATTTAGTATTTTCAGAATACTACTTATAAAGTTAAATAACTTTTCAACTTTTCTTCTTGTTTCTAATTAACGATGAAGTTTTTATAACTTCAAATCGTCAACCGAGTGAACTTTAACTTGTGATGAAGATTTTATGTCTTCTAATTACTAGTTAAATTCAAGCGGAGTAGAAAGCTTAAAGCTTTAATCTCCAAAAATAAGTTATACAGATTTTGTAAGATTATTCCTTAAGATTGTTATTTCCTTCTACGGGTACGCAGAATCTGTATATGCAGAACAACAACTTCAACAAAAATTCAAGTATAAACAAGAACACAATGAAGTATATCAAATACCCTCAACACAAGATCAAAATGACCTTTCCAAAAGGTGTATTTTATTCTTTCAGAAAGTAGATGAAACAGAAATGAATAAGGTCAAGTCGTCCGAATTCACAGACTTTCCTTAAGGAATAATTCCACTCACCGTACCCGAAGTTATGGAATCTTCCTCCCAGGACAAAATTGTCTTCAATCCGACTATAGCGGTACCTCAAATAGGCGGATTCTTCGAACGCACAGAACTTTTTGATTGATCACATAGAATATTTGTAAAGAAAAGAAGAGAGTTTTCATTTTGAAAATTTCATAACAAAACCTGTGAAGGAAAGCAGGTTTATATAGCCTAGCAAATGCCTTTTCGAAAAGGTGGCATTGGTTCACTTAAATGGTGTGATGTTTCTGAAAATGCATGTCTACAGCTTTTTTGTTGAAGCAGTATACCATTTCACCAAACAGTGCACCTTTTTGAAACAGTGCATCACTTCATTGAAGAATTGCATCCATTTAGTTGAAACAGAAACAGTATATCAGTGCAGTGCATGCATCAGTTCAGTCGAAAAGAAATACTGCATCATTTCAAAAACAGCGTATCAGTTCAGTCGAAACAGTGCATCAGTTCTGTCGAAACATTGCATCTGTTACTGTTACTGCATGCATATAAATGGAGTATTGATCAGATTTCATCAAATAAAGTTTGTCCAAAAAAATAGATCTCATCAGTCGTTTTCCAAATCCGAAGCCAAGCAAGCAACAACGACAACGACGACAACGCGAGGCATCTCTTATTTCTTGCCTCACTTATCATGTGGAGTAAGTATTCATCATTATAAACACTCCAAAGTTCCTTTCTCCCACCAATGTGGGAGAATTAGTGAACTTTCCAATTTTGGGAGTACATTTCCAAATTGGTGTCTCCTCTTTTCCACCATTTTTTCTCCATTTTCCATTCACACTTCTATGAACCCAACATTCTTAATATAAATGAATTTTTAAATAGAACAACACACTTTTGTGGAGTTTTTGCTAAATATATGAAACCAACATGCCTAAAATGTTGATAGCATCATTAAATACTTATCAAAAAAAAGATATCATTTTATTAGACGGACTAAAAGGAGTTTTTTGCTAAATATATGGAAGAACCAACATGTCTAAAATGTTGATAGCATCATTAAATACCGATAAAAAAAAAACGATCATTTTATTAGACTGACTAAAAAGATAAGTGTGTCACATGACGCGGCAAGAGTAGAAAATAACAAGAGAAAATAAAGAAAGAATAATGCATCCTATACTCATAACTATAACAGATAATATTACATATTTATATAGCAGATCTATTCAAAAACTCCTATGCACATTCTACTGCAAAATGCAAGTAGAAGAACTCAAATTTTGGTCATGATAAACATACAAAATAAAAAGGAAACACCATTTTCTCACACTCAAAATGATATGATGATCAATCATATGAATGAAACAATATACATTACTTAGGATTTAGCCCCATTTTCTTCCTGGTTTTCCCTACATATAAATCTTTAGACTTGATCATCCCGGGGACTAATCCAATGATCGTTGTGAACGGAAATTGAGCCACTGCATCTTGCCTTCCCAACGAAACAATAATCTTTGGTGATGAACGAGGCTCGTATTTTGCAAGTTTGCTTTCATTTCCCCCGCTCATCAAAACTTTTAAGTTCTTCGCAGCCACTAGAGAGTGTTTCTGAGCCGCGTATCCTTGTTTAGGTTCCTGGTATCAGAGAAGCATTAGAATTCAGTTGAACAGTAGAATCGAAAAATTCAAGTATGTATTCTCGTACTCGAACTAATATCAGTCCACGACATTTCATGAATAAAATGTGATCAATTTAACCAACCAATGTATGACCAAAGGCATGGTGGAAAATGCCCCCCATCATCGAGAAATAGTATTGACTAATCCTAAGCAAAGTGGTCGACAACATTAATATCACTATTCTCGAACAAATTGGAGCTAGTCTTCTTTTCGTACTATTAATAATACGAAAATAATGGTCAAAAATCGGATTCAATTGTCAACTGACCCTATCGGAAATAAGATTGTATACTGATTCAAGAGAAACCAGAGTTACATCTCTTTTCCATTCAAGAGTTCTTATCGATTTCCACACCCCTTAGAGACTATGAAAATGGACAAATTCCTTTTCTTAGGAACACATACAACATTCGTCACTACAAAAAGTAGAAACACACCTTCACATATAATGAAACGGAGGGAGAATAAAATGCTATTGACAGTGCTTACCTTAATATCAGTTACATCTCCAACAGCAAATATGTTTCTATGACCCTTGACTCTAAGATTTTCATCAACTTTCAATCTTCCAAAGTTATCGATTCGATCCTTCAAATATGTCTCCCTTAACCACTCCGAACCCGGTGGCTTTCCCGTGCAAAGAAAATGGAAATCTGCTTTGATAGTTTCTCCGGATGAGGTGAAATATGTTCTGTTTCCACCCGAGGTGTTCGTGTTACTACTCATATCGACTGATTGCATCAATTTCACTTCAACATTCTTGTTTTTCAACCATTCTAAAGTCTTGTCAGACGCTTTTGGACCAATGAATTCCAGTAGTCTGGATCCATCGTGCACTAAAGTTACTTTCTTCTGAGGAAAATCGACAGCGATTTCTGCAGCAAGTTCAACACCAGTAGGACCACCACCAACAATCAATATAGAATCAGCTGCTTTTATCTTTTTATTCTCTGTAACAACGAGAATGATACTAAAATCAGTCAAACCTCGCAACATTTGTGACTAGTAATATCGGATTTAATCACTAGTATATCTCGACTACTTCTTTGTGAAATAGTAAAGCAGTCACGATCAAGACAATTGGCTGAATCCCTTGAAAACTTGCCAGAGAAGCTGGTTTACAAGTAAAGAATCTTAGCACAATGGATACAAAATTACAATGCTTTAGTTTCTTTTTATCATTTTTCAAAAAGTTGATAAACTTGGCTTGAATAGATATCTCATACGATTACTTGGTTCTAGCAAAACTTAGCACAAGTAATTTACAACATATCTCGCTTAATCCCATAAGTTGGATCTGGGGAGGGTATAGTGTACCTTGGAAGGTAATGAGGCTATTTGCGATAGACCCTCAGCTCAAGAAAAGCATATCAAAGTAGATCGAAAAAGATATAACAAAGGTGAAGAAATCATGACACGATACTATAGAAAAGGGAACAAATACTACAACAAAATAGTATGATAATCAAAGTATAAGAGAATAGATAGTAACAGAGATCAAAAGACAAGCTTACTAGTAATTTGCTTGCTGGTAAATCGAATGAATTAAGCACATAGATCTGAACAAATTGCTATTGCAAAAGAAGCCTTTGATGCTATTTAAATATACCTATTAGATACTCTTCAAATCTGTCTGCTCTAGTTACAGGCACGGGATCATAGTGACCGGTGGCTACCACGAGATAGTCATAGGCAACTTGATGTCCGTCTGCAGTCAAGACTTCTTTGTGGGTGATACTAGTAACTTTGGACACTATGAGACGCCCATTGACAAGGTAATCTTTGTGGTGGATCAGTGATCTCTCCGCGAACAAAGGCTCTACTGTTGCTCTTAAGCTTGCCCATGGTATCTCAAAATAGTCCTTCCTGTTAAACAGGTGATTCACTACTCATTAAGACACATTGAATTCACCAAATTGAAATGCAACATTCAACTAAGTGCACCAGGAACGTATGTGGTTAAGCTTAGGACAAACGTTTTACCAGATTTTGCATAAGGAGTTGGGTACCTAGGTTCACCTTAGGACTACGTTCCACCCACAAAATACCGATGGTCAGTCTGAGCGGCTTCAAGCCTTGTGAACAATCTTTGGCAAAAATGCAAAGTAAGGCCGCATACAATAGACCCTTGTGGTCGGGCCCTTCCCCGAACTCTGCGCATATTAGTGCACCAGGCTGCCCTTTTTTTTTTTTATATGTGAAGGCTCCTCCAACAAATATGCTTCACATATTAATCTTACAACAACAACAACTATGCCTCTATCCCAAATAAGTTGGGGTCGGCTATATGAATCCTCATTTCTTCATTTAAGCTCATATCATATCGCTTCATACGTTAGTCTTGATTATTCAATATTGTACTACATTAATAAGCTCCACGACGATTTTATCAACTGTGTAAATTATAGTGCCAGACAAAACATTTTAAATCCAAATGATCTGTCAAGCAAATGTGAATTTGCTAGTGAATCTAAAAAGCAACAAGCAAATTTAGCTTTGACATTGCATCCAGAATTTGTCTAAACTCAATAAGCAAACAACAACTAACATATAGTTGAAAAGTTCCTATTTTACCTTTATAAACATGTTCATGTAGCCATAAAAATGTCATGACCCATCTAAGACCACACTTCTTAATGGTGTAGAGATCACAATTTGTGAACTCTACCAGAAAATTCAGTTTCTGTTAGAGTTCTTGGAGGCTAATTTACCCTATAATTTCATGCAACATCACAAAGGGATCAAAATCCTCGATCTTGATAATCAAATACATCAAGAAGATCCACAAACCCTCCATCAAATCTAAATATTCATAAGTTTGAGAAATACGTCATTAACGACCCTCAAATTACAGAGATCAAATCAAACCTTCCTACATTCAAGACATACACCACTAACGCCCCTTCAATTACGGAGAAAATCAAAAGAGAAGAATCACGGGAGGAACAGAATTGTACCCATATCATTTATCAATAATTTCTTCATATTTTTTTTTCATGGTTGAAATTTATTTTTCATGAATTAAAATTATGTTGCAAACAAATGGTACTTGTCATGTTTTTTCTATCATGAACTCTGCGTTTCAGTCAAATATCATTACATAAAATGAAACATAACATGTCAACCAAAAATGCTACAGCAGTGGTTGAGCCAGAATTTTTATCAAGGGGTTCAGAAGTGAACATACGAACTAACCAAAAGGGTTCGACATCTACTATATATACATAAAAAATAATTTTAATCATGTATATATATAGTCTAATTTTTCATCGAAAGGAGCCCATCCCAAGTGTAGCTCCGCCCCAGGCAACAGCACTCGAGTTCGATCCTTCAAAAGTTGTGCACTTTTGAAAGATCCGACACACACCTTGCAGAATTTTTGAAGAGTCCGAGCAACAATAGGGAGAAGGAAGATGAGCTTACGGATCAATAAGAGTTAAGTCAGCATCAAATTGAAGAGACTTAGCAATGAGGGAACCAGCCACTCCACCACCAATCACCACCACCCTCCTCCCTCTTCCACCACCCCACTCAGCTGGATTCTCCATCTCCACTATACTTTCTTTTTCTTAATAGGAATGAAAATGGCAAAATCAAGAATTGAACTAAGAAAGAAGAAGAAAATTAAATATAGATGGACATTGTCAACTCCGCGGGAGCTACAGCTGTTTAAAATAATACTTTTTAAATGACAAGTAATGATGAAAAGGACAAAAAAAAAAAAAAGATAAAAAATTACTCCCTCCGCCCTCCGTTTCAAGAAGAATGATCTTTTTTAACTTAAAATCGAGTTTAAAAATATAAGCGAAAAAAAAAAATTTACTTCCTCTGGCCTCCATTTCAAAAAGAATGAACGCTTTTAACTTAACGCAGAGTTTAAGAAAAATAATTTACTCCGTCCGTTTTAAAAGAATGTCCTCTTTTAACTTAGCATGGAGTTTAAAAATTTTTAAAAGATTTTGAATCTTATAAAAAAAAACGACAGTCCGGTGCTACTAAAGCTCGCTATGCGCAGGGTTCGGAAAAGGACACGATCACAATGATGTATTATATACAGTCTTACATTGCATTCCTACGAGAGGTTGTTTTCAGGACTTGATTCCATGACCTCCTAATCATATGACAACAACTTCATCAATTACTTCAAGGCTCCTCTTTGAATATTTTAATCTTAAATTAAAGTTATATCAAATGTACCAAATGCATTTTAATTTTATGGTATCAGATATCACGTGAAAAACTGAAAATAAATATTGCCAATAAAAATGAATTATGTTTTTAAAACAAATTTTTTTAAAAAAAGTAGAACATCTTTTTAAAACGGAGAAAAATATTTTTTTATTTTTCCTTATAAATGTATTAGCATAAAAGATTCCAAGTAAAAGGAAAAAGTTATTTAATTATTTCAATAAAGTCTCGTCAAAGAAACCTTCAAACTTGTTTAGTGCTTATGAAATTGGTTGTGGTTGGTATGAATATACAAAGATATGAGTCATATATATATAAATACAAATAATAAATTGTACATATTGACAACTAAATTATTCAAATACAAATAATAAATTTATTTAAAATATATAGTATGATATAAATAAATTTAAAACAAAAAAAATAAAAAATGCAATGACAAAAAAAATATGAGGAAAAGAATATAAAAAAATAAAAAAATGACAAAAATTGACGAATCAAAAATGAAAAAGGGGGAAATGAAAATACAAAAAAAAAAAAATGAAAAGAAGTAAAATTGAAAAAGGAAAAAATGATGAAAAAGAAGAAAGAAAAAAAGTAAGTGGAAAAAATGAAAAAGAAAAAAAAGTAAATTAAAGGAAAAAGAAAAGAAAAAAATAGTAAATTAGAGGAAAAAAGAAAGAAAAAATAAAAAAGGGAAAAAAGAAAAAAAAAAAGAAAGAGAAATAAAAGATAGAAAAAAATAACAATAAAGGAGTGAGACTATGTATTATATTTCATTGATAAAAGATGTTATGAATTATATAGGCTAAATGAGATAATTAGAAGTTTATATTTATTAACTTATGTAGGTGTCAAGCGAATATGAATGATGAAATAAGAATGAGAAAAGAGAAAGCGAAAAAAAAAAAGAATACAAAGAAAAAAAATAACAATAAAAAAAATAGATGAAAAAATGAGAAAGAAAAAAAAGAAATTATAAGGAATGAGTAAAAAAATGAAAAAAATGAAAAAGAAAAAAAGTAAATTAAAGGGAAAAAGAAAGAAAAAAAGAAGAAGAAAAGAAATTAGAAAGGAAAAAAATTGAAACCTTAAGCATATTTACTCATTTGAAATATGAGTGATTCAATCACTAAATATGGATTAAATAAATTCTTTTTACAAATATGGGTTGAAATTGCCACCCCTAGATATGACAAAAAAGTATTGGTTGGAGTAATTAGACAAGAGATGATACATTTGTAATTTATGGAGAATATTAAGATATGATGTATTCGTAATTTATTAAGGAGATAATATCATATATGAGGATTTGGAGGTCGAGTATCAGGTTAGTAGATCGTCAAACATTATTAAATTTTCCTTATCAATATTGTCACTATTGTGCTCTTCTATGATCTCCTACTATCTAATTCTTTCATCACTAATTAGAGGTTTCGATTCTGAGTTTTAACTATGAAAAAATCTTAATAGAGAGTGCTATTTTGAAATGAAATTTACTTGACGTGAATTTGGATTAATCGGGTTTCAATACAAATACATAACATTGGATGGAAAACACAAAAAAAAGTCCCATTATTGGTGACAAAATACTCCCTAACAAAAGCAACTATATACCTATTACTCCACCATAATCTCTAGTGTAATAAAAATAAATATTATTATAATATAATAATACATAAAAATATCTTTTAATTTAAATTCAGCCTGCATTTATGCCCTTTAATTTTAAATTTACATAAATAAATATTTAAACTATCATAACTTAAAGAAGAAAACACACACCTCAACCTTCGATTTTCACAACATGCACCTCAAAGTCAATGCTTTAGAAGAGTGAGTTTTTTTTTTTTTTTTTTAAAAACGTAAGTATTATCAAAGAAACTTTCAAACTTGCTTAGTCTACGTGAGAGGTTGGATACGGTGGGTATGAAAGGATGTATAGATATACTTCCTTCGTCTCAAATTATTTATCTTAATTTCTTAATTTATTTTTTTATTTTATTTATTTTTTTCATTAATCAAGAAGAGACGAATTTTTTTTTTCATATTTTACCTTTTGCATTAATTACCTTTTCTTCAAATTAAAATGTAAGCATCATTTAATAGGGGTACTATGATAAATTAGGTATGTTATTAATTATTTTTTTTAATTAATGTATCGTCTCTATTTGGGACGGGGGAGTATATGATAAGGTGATTAGATGTGACATGATATATATGAGAATTTGGAGATCGGGGATTATGTTAGTAGGTAGTCGAGCATTGTTTAATTTTCCTTACCAATATTATTATTATTGCTCTCCTACGGTCTAGTTCTTTCACCACTAATCAGAAGTCCCATTCCAAGCACAAGTATGAAAAAGTCTTGAGAGAGAGTGCTACCTAAATGGAACTTACTCGACATAAATTTGAATTAATCGAACTTTAATGTGGGTACGTAACACCAAGTTAAAACACACAAAAAAGTCCCATTATAGGCTGCAAAATACTCCCTAAGAAAAATAACTACATACCTAAGCCTCGAAAGTGAAATCCTCTAGTTAAGGATAGAAGATCGTACTTACACTCCATCACAATCTATAATGATATATAAAATTAAGTATTACTTAGACTCGACTTGTATTTATATCCTTTAATATTGAATTTACATAATAGACACTTAAACTATTATAAAATTAAAGAAGAAAACAGACAACTCAGCCTTTAATTTTCACAACATGCACCTCAAAGTCAATGGTTTAGAAGAATAAGTTTTGAATTTTGACCAAGTCCCCCATCATGGAGTCCAACAATTTTGATACATTTTAATAAGCATCACAAGAAGATTCTAAGAGGCCACTTGTTATTACTCAAATTTTTGTATTGTCATCATTTACATCGTACAATTAATATGACCAACTATTTTTATCATTAATATCTATCTAACAACTACATCCACCAAATAATCATTATTATCATCGTTATTATTATAGTTTAATCAATACTAATCACTTTCATAAATTGATATTAATATCAACTCATCATTAATTATTTCTATCTTCGATTGTTTTTATTATCAATCACTATCGACAATCGCCTGCAAGTACCAAAATTATCACCTGCCAACATCTCAGATGTCATTACTAACCAGTAGCATACCACCATCTTAAGAATGTGCTTCATTAAATTTACAGCTTTTACAATCCCCATATAAATTATTTTCTCTAAGCTTTGTTATGAATATACTATTGGATTATTTGTTCACTTCATGTGTGTACTTATTTGTTTTTATATAATGACTTGTATGTATTCAAATGTTGTGGAACAAATAACTTAAATTAGTCAGTATCCAAATTTAAAGATAATATCTTAATAACCAGATAAGTATTAAGATTTAAATTTTTAATCTTAAATTTGTTTTTGTAAAAATAAAAAGGAAACAGCAAATGAGACCCAATAATGTCAAACAAACAGGGCTACGCAAAATATCACATGGGCGTGGGCTAAATATGACTTTTGACTTATACGTCAAAACGCATTCAAACAAACTTTTCAACAGATATAATCCATCAAAACTTCCTCTAAACTTGTCACTTCAATTATTTTATTACTTCAACTTAATATGCATTTATTTATTCCTTATTATTTTTAAAGTGAATTAATTTAAACTCTAAATCTGACGTGAAATTTTTCTCTTTTAAAGAGAAAAAAACGCGTGATTTAATTTTTTTTAAAAAAATAATCCCACTTTTATATAGTATATATATCCAAATCACACCCTTTCTTATCCTATATATCCAAATCACACTCTTTCTTCTCCAATGCCATCCACCTCCTCACCCTCATCCTCACCCCACACCCCCGCAACCCCTTCTTTTTTTTTTTTTTTTCTTACGCCTCCACCTCTACCCTCACCCACCTTTCTTTCATTTATTTTTTCTTACACCTTCACCCCTACCCCAAGCCACCCTCCCCAATCCCCTTTCTCCTTCTTCAAATCCATCATCTTCATTTTTATTAGATTTCATCAATTTTATAAGAAAAAAATGTGTATAAAATATTTGATTGTTGATGCAAGTTTTGATTTAAATAAACAAACAATTTTAGATGTTTGGTTTGGATGCAAACTTTGATTTGAAGTGACAACTTGATCTTTATGGATTACAAAATTCGTAATCCATAAAGATAAATTTGAATGTTTGGTTTAATTCATAAATTTGAATTTCGTACCTAAATTTGAATGTTTGATTTGAATTTCGTAAGCTTTATTTCGTAATTCATCTTTATGAATTTTAGAGTGGGGTGCGGGCTGCCAGGGGTGAGGGTGCGGGTAGAAGAAGAATGAGGGGGGGGGGGGGCTTGAAGAAGAAAGGGAAAGGGGCAGGAGGGGGGGGGGGGGGGGGGAAGGGGAGGGGGAGGTTTTTCCTTTTTTTTAAAAAAATATTGTATTATAAATAAATTAGTATGGTCACTTTTTTAAAATAAACTTTGATATGGCGCTAATGTGGTGCAAGTGTAATACACTCTCCATAGTGAGAATGGTGTTGTATTTTTACGGTGGTATATAATCACCAAAAAAATTTAAGGAGGTAAATAATTATTCGTAAAGTTTAAATGTTAAAATAAGTTGTCGAGACAAGTTCAGGGGATTTGATGTATTATCTCTTTTAGTATCAAATACGATATGTTGATGTTTGAAGTTACATAAAAATAACTTTACTATAATTATATGTGCATGAACTTTGAATAGAATATCTCAATTTCAACCACTTGTGGTCTAACTTCAAAACACATATATTGTACATTTAAAGTTGTTTAAAAGTGTCTTTATAAATTTTACACATGTAAATATAACTTAGGTAACTTACATAAATCCCTAAATCTTTGAGTCTCTAAATCTTTAAGTGATATTACATAAAATCCTGATTATTTTATTAATTACATTTTATCCCGATTTTTTGAAATGGTGATACATATGTTTTATGCTGATACATTTTAAAAAGTGATACATTTGAAACTAACAAGATATTTATTTAAGAAAATAATAGATTCTTCTTTATTCATTGTATTCTTTTATTTAAGAAAAGATATTTAATTTTTTTTTCTATTTTTAGATTTAATTTAGGTGTTTTAATTATGTTTCTCTATTTCGTCTTTAATTATGAAAGATATGTTTTTTTTGTCTCTTTTCTCTTTTTTCGTCTTTAATTTCTTCTTTAATTTTAGCCTGTTTTTTTTTTATTTAATTTTAATTATGTTTCAATTCTGTTTTTAGTTTTTTTTTAAAAAAATATTATTACTTTTGTCTCCTACACCGACTACACCATTACCTTTCATTAATAACATATGAATCACCCTAATATCATATATATATCACCCATTAATATCATAATATCACCCATATGAATAATATCACCCAATAATTGAAATAAATAATTATATCTACCATATGAATCACCATAATATCATATATATCACCCATTAATATCATATGAATCACTCAATAATTGAAATAAATAATTATGTCTATCATATGGATCACTATAATACCATATATATGAATCACTCAATAATTGAAATAAATAATTGTATCTACCATATGAATCACCATAATACCATATATACCACCCATTAATATCATACGAATCACTCAATAATTGAAATAAATAATTGTATCTACCATAATACAATATGTATCACCCGTTAAAATCATACAAAATGTATCTATTGTATGAATCACCATAATACCCATATAATGATATCATATTTATCATTCATATGAATCACCATTAAAAAAATAAACATGTATGAATAACTAATATAAATTTATATATGTATCAATGGATTTAAAAAAAAATAAAAAATGGGAGAGATTTTAGGAGAGGAAAAAAAACTGCATGCATTAATGGAGTAGAAAAAATAAGGAAGAAAGATGATTTAAGCATTAATGAAGAGAAAAAATCAGGAAAAAGGATGATTTAATTGTTGAAAATTAGGGAAGGAAATCTTGAATGAGTTAACGGTGGAGTAAAAATAGGATGTGGGGTTTTCTTGATATGTATCAAGAGTAAAGTTAAAAAATGAAATTTTATGTAATTTTTTCAAAAAATAAAGAATAGTAAATAATATACTCTCTTAAGTATGGGATTTGTGTAATTTACCCTATAACTTTAGTGATTTCAAAATCGAGTATCTCCGCACTTCTCCGATCCGATGGGCTTCCCTATATAAGACTTGGGCTTTACTAGAGATCCATCAATTTGTGATGCTTAAAATGTAAATGCTTGTATTGTATTAAGGGAAAATTACAAAATTAGACAAACACCAGCATTTAATCTACATCATCTAACCTTAAAAAAACTGCAAATTTTGTATATCTTCGGATACACATTCTAGCAACGCCTAACGTAACAAATATTCATGTATTTTCAGATACAGATGTACGAGTATTTGAAAATATACGTTTCTTTTTTTTTATATAGAATGTGTATCTGAAGATACATAGATATACGATCTCAGCTAATCTATCGAAAATACACGACAGATACTATAATTTTTTAAAATTTATATTGCGCTATGTAATTATGATCCAAAGCTCTACAATTTTTTTTTTTTTTGATTGCCCTTGTATTAAATCACTATATACATAATAATTAATATGTGTTTGTGTACTTATTTTTCTTGCTTAATTGTGGCTGATGGAGATAATTTTTAATTATATTCAATTTTAAAACAAATACTAATATCTCAAATTTCATAATTTTTATGTCTACACTCCCCTAAGTCGGTCTAATCATATTATTATGTTGTTTCTTATTCTTCCGTGAATACTTTCTCTATTTATATTACTTCGTCTTTGTTGACCTAACATATTTTTTAAGAAGTTTTAACTAAAGAAGTATTTACTAAACTAATCTATTAATGATGATTTAAAATTCATAATTATTTGACAACTGTTATTTTTTGTACTAAAAATAATATGAAAAAAAAAATAAAACTATCTTAATTTACTAAAATAATACATAAAATATAATATTAATAATATTTAATATTAGGCCAATTAAAATGAAGCTAATTATCAAAATTGAGGGAGTAAAAATCTGCACCAAAACCAAAATCAAAGTAGAACAGTGAGACCTTTCAAGCTGCTCACATTCCCTCTTATTATATGAAGTAATAAAATAAAATTGGTGAATAGGACTTTTGATTTGAATTTTGAAGTCAATTAAACAAGATCTAAATTACAAGTAGATCGAAAACTTAACAAAAGCCGATATCATAAGTTCCATTTTTTTATTATTATTTATAATATTCATATTAGTTAACAATTTAGTATCGTATCTTAATTGATATGGAATAAGATCAAGAACACCATAATCATGTGGTATCCTGCATTAAACAATTTTTCTAATGAAATAAATATATCCTATTTTTTGCCATGTTGTTAGTATAAATTTAATTTATATTTGTAGTTTACTCCTTATTAAACTGAATAAAGGAGACAAGATTATCTACATGTCATATATAGTTGTAGAATAATACTAGAGACAAATGATTCAAAACAAATAAATAATTAGTGATTATCACATGTATGCTTGTAATTATAGATCATAAGCATGTGGTGTGTCTAACTAATTGCAAGGCATAGTTTAGCACTTAAAAAATCAAATTAAGGACCACAACAATTAATTCTTGAGTAAAGCATTTGGCAGCCTCTGAACTATGACCAAATTTGCTATGACATACTCAACTTTATGGGGGTTTTATTATCCTCTGAACGAAATTTTAGAGTATTTTTATCATCCTTTTTAGCCGACGTAGTATCTTTTGTCAATATTTTTAAATGACATGCCATTTTTAATATGGGCTCCATTTTATGTAATAAAAGTGTTAAACCAGCATAAAAGGTTGATAAAAAATATGCTAAAATTTAATTTAAGGGGTAATAGGATCCCTGTAAAGTTGAAGTGTATTCTGGATGCTTATCTCTGAATTCTTCAGGAAATCAATTCTTCACAGAGGATAGAGATGGGCTTATTTTTAGGTTTGGACAAGTATGGAACACTAAGGTGTGTGGAATGGTCGGAATAATTACTTTATTCTTAAATAGAGATCTCAGATTGGAAAAAAAATCTTGGTAGAAAACTTTTTCCTACCGTACTTAATTGAAGATTACGAGTTCGAGCATTGAAGGAAATTTTTTTTAGTAGGGATTAGGGACTTCGTTCTCTACTTCTAATAATCTTAATCAGAGATCTCGAATTCGAGCATTGAATGAAGAACTCTTTAGTCAAAAGTTCTTTATTCTGCCTATGTCTATCTCTATCCTTGATTAGAGATCTCAAACTCAAACGCTACACTAGAGTTAGTAAATTTTGAATATCGAATATTGATTGGTGCTGCATTAGGCAAACTATTGTACCAATGCTTAGGACTTAGGAGAAATTAAAGGCGTTGCAAAAGTAAAAAATGGTTTAAATTAATACATTATTTTGTTGTTATTATAATAATTTCAGAAATAATGACTAATAACTTTGCCTATGCCAATTTATAGTATATGCTACAAAATTAAATGCATAATCTTATAATTACATGAATTTTTCCCAATTGGTGATGTAATGATTAAACACGCAATAATATGATTCATATTTTTTAACAAAAAGGGCATCATAGCATTCATATTTCTCTAATAATTTTCTGGTCCCTCCTAATATGCCTTAATTAGTACGTAGCATGCATAAGCAACCAAAATTAACTTCCTTTTATTATGCTCTATAATTAGACATGGAAGTCTCATTATTAAATAACAACATGTCCAGTTTAATTCAACAAAAGTCGAGTCTGAGAAAGATAGGGTGTACGCAGTTTGTATCATTACCTCAAAGGTGAGATAGAGATGTTGTTTAGGACAGACCCCTGCTCAAGACAAAAATAGTCGAGAAAAAAATTGTAGTGTAGAAGCAAGAAACAATAGGTAGTACCAAAACAATAAATAATGTAAGAAACGAGACAACCACAAAATAATAAGATAATTATCAAAAGTAGAAAGATACAAACATCCGCCAAAATCCAAGAACAAAACACTACATGGAAGTCACATCATTAAAAGAAAAATTGATTTCTATATGTAATTGGAGTAACAAAAAAGGTTAATCTTATCAATATCTTTTTTTGGGAAAGTTCAATATGAATAGCATTGCTTCATAAATCAATTAATTTACTCACCACTCAAGTAATTCCATTAATTGTACGTATCATGCTTCTTGTGGTAAAAAAAAAGAAGTTAAAACCCTAAAATCTAAATTGTTTGTAATGAAAAAGTTAGTGGATAACGTAGAAATTAATTTGTAGAGTTATCTTTCACATCACAAGATAAAAAATTCCCCCATATTCGATAATTATATTAAGTAATAAAATCCAAAATAAGCATCTTTTATATGAGAGTATATAAAAAAAATGTTTGTATTGCATGAATTGATTTGAAATTCATCCTAACCATATGGACCATATTTTTGGTACCATATTATGAAAAGAATTATTAATGATGGTATAAATGATGGTTGACACATGTATTTGTTCATCAATAACGGCGGAGTCAAAATGTTTATTAAAAAATATTAGAAATTAAATATCCAAAAACGTAAAATGATTCAATATTTATTATATATTCATATGAAAATAATCTTGCCCTTATATATTATAATGTAAACAAGACTTATAAATTTGGATTTCGTTTTCAATCATGTATACCGGTATTTTTAAAGAGGGGGGGGGGGGGGCGTAAGATAAAATGTTTTATCTGATATGAGGCGAGATGTAAGTCTCAAGTGTTGGGACGTAAGCCCCACAGATTCTTTAATTTTTAATATTTTATAACACAATATAATTAAAAGTAAATATCTTTTGAAAAACACAAATCACCCAAAAAAAAAAAAAGTAAATTGTATCAAAATTGTAAAAAAAAAAAAAGTGAAATATGTATCTAAAATTGCTTCAACAAAAAATAAATCTAATCAAAACCATATAATATAACTACTAAATAAAGTCAAATTTAACCACTAGAGTTGGTGTGGTGGTTCAGCACCTCATCCCTTAAGCAAGAGGTTGGGGTCCGATCCCATCTCTGGTGAATGGAGAGAACTTTGTGGTCAGTTTCCTACCGCTTAGTGCGCTAACCGAGGAATAGAGGATTAGTCTCATAGCTGCCCGCTCTAGGGGATACCTTGGGAAACCAAAAATAAAAAATGAAGTCAACTTTCATATGCTAAACTATTATATGTACTCAAAATCATAAGTTTGTAATAGCACATAATTAATCAACTCTCACCTTCTCGTAACTCAATCAATATATTTAAGCACTCATATATCATATATTGTATTTTAAAAGAGAGCAAAAGAAGTAAATAGGAAAAAGTCATCGTTTATACCCTAAACTATACACAAAAAATCGAAGACACACTTAAACTATTGATGTGACTTATTACACACCCATACTACATAAAAGTGAATTTATTTACTCCCCGTAACACCCATGTCCAGGCATGTTTCTTACACTCATAAGAATCGCGTCCAGCCTTTTAAAAGTAAAAAATAAACGATAAAAAAAGTTGAAATTTAATAAATTGAAGCCTCCAATGGATATATTGACCAAAAAATTTCATTGAAGCCAATTTTGGGTTTTCAAACTCAAGAACCCTGATTCCCGAATTGGTCATCAAAAATCAAAATTCAAACTTGTTTCTTTGAAGAATTGACAACTAAATCCTTTTAATCATTTGATTTCTTACTATATTGTGAGAAAATATAGTTATTTTATCTTAATTTTTTTTTTCAAATTTTGGTAATTATTTCTTCCGTTAAGACCAGACCTCACTATGTGGAAATACACTGGGTTTGTTGTTGTTGTTGTTGTTGTTTCTTCCGTCAAGTGTTTCTTCATCTCTTCGATCGAGTTCAAATTTGCTACTCAACTTGGAATGAAAATTGAAAAATAGTATTGTATTTTATCTTCATGGATCCTCGATGGTCTCAAATTGGGTTTGTCAATTCATATTCTACCCGAATGGATCTGGTTAGAGTGCATTAATTTGAGTTGGGTTGGGTCGGGTCAGGGTGTAGTAATTTGAGTGGGGTCGGGTTAGGATTTAATATTTTGGGTTGAATTGGGTTAGGATCAAATATTATGGGTTTGGGTCGGGTTAGGGTTAAATTTGATAGAAATATATCAAATTAAATACGTGGCATCACCACAGGGCAAGTGTGATACAAGAATAATCACGGAGATGAACTTATGAGAGTGCGCGTCGAACCCGAGACTCGAAGTGTGCAAGTGAAGTGCAAAGAAACACCATATCACACACCAAGAACGGGCAATACACTACACTCCATAGGCACCTTTGTCTTCCCTTCATTAAGGGCATTTGAGACATTTCATCTATGTTTGTAATAAGTCTATAAATAGACTAGTTTTAGGTCTTTAGTTGTTTATTGATATTGAAAGTTGTGACACTTGAACCAAACTCTCTCTAGCATGAAAAGTGTAATACCTTAGTTGTAGGGCTGGAATAGCCACCAAACTGAAATGAGGGTGATGTTAGTGTGGAATCACTAGTATTGCAAAACATTGTTAGAAACCTTGTTGCTTGAGTGGTCTACGCCCTCTTGTGTCATATTAAGATTGTTGGTGTTGCTTTTACATTAGTTAAGGGTCTTAGTGTTTAAGATACACCTAGGTTCTTAGTTCTTGTAAGGGTTAATGTCTCACTACCTATCCCTTTCATTCTTGTAATTGTTTACTGTTGTTCTAGTGAAAACCGTGGGTTGTTGTTATCTCTTGTTGCTGTTCTTGTTATATTGTGTTAATCACGTGTTATCTCTACTGTTTTGGTATCGAAATACACCTTGTGATCCCCTTGGTGTTCTCGGTTCTCTTGTGTTTTAGCTACTGCCGAGAGAGTGTTCTTATTGAGCTCTCGGTTTCTCTTATGTTTGTGTTTTATTTCTGTATTGGGGGTTGGTTCCGCTATCATTTGGTATCAGAGCTAAGGCTGGTTGTTCCTACACTACCAATATTGGGCTCTCTAAGTCGAAAAATCAAAAAAATAAATGTTGAAAAACTGAAAATTCCAAAAAGAAGCAAATCTGTCCATTCTTGTTGTCTTGGCCGAAATTATGTCTTGTTGTTGTTTCGGACCAAGATTTGTGTCTAGATTTCAGCGTGTTTTTGTTGTCTTAGTAGTTTTTTGTGTTATCTTGTTGTTCACTAACACCCTTTGAGTCTAAAGTCCAAGATTTGAGCTCTTGTCAAATTGTTGTTGAAGGGTGGACGGCTAAGAGGTTGTTGTTGTTCATATTGTTCTTGTTGTTGTTCATATTGTTCTTGGGGTGGTGTTCAACAAAAGGAGTTGTTTAATTTTGAAAACATAAGAGAGAGACAAGGCTTTGTGTTTGTTTTGGGAATACTTTAAAGACAACACCAAAGTGGTAAAGAAACAAAGGGCATCCAAAAAGCTTAGTTACTAAAAAGGTGACAAACACTTTTCAAGAAGAGCCAAAAGAGGAAAGAGACAAGACTACTACAAAAAAGTGTTTTACCAAATTAGTGCAAGTTAGTAAAAAGTTGATGGAAGCCTTTGACTCTTGAAAAGAGAGTCCAAAGCTTGTCCACCTACACTACAACCAAATATTCATCATCAAGGAGAGAGATTGAACAACTCAAGTTTGAAAATCATCATACTTCAACTATAACAACAATACGAGTTTAATTTGTGTGGTATTGTTGTTTGCGGTTCAAGACTTGAACATTTGTTGGTGTTGTTGTGTGTGACATTTTGGAACTGTTTTTGTGTCTTTTATTGGATGTTTTTGTGACATTGTGGACTGTTTTGGAGCAATGGAACCCGAGACCTCATCTCCTCAACCCACGGTGGACCACAATGCTATAAGTACCATTTTGGCCCTCCTTGATACTATGTCCCGTGACCTTGCTAGGGCGAATGCGGGTCTTGAAACAATTAGCTCGTATGTGGT
This sequence comes from Capsicum annuum, assembly GCF_002878395.1. NCBI lineage: Eukaryota > Viridiplantae > Streptophyta > Magnoliopsida > Solanales > Solanaceae > Capsicum > Capsicum annuum. The sequence continues at coordinate 227,101,202 of NC_061121.1, read as the reverse complement.
AACTATGAGTGGGATTTGAATCGAATGGAGAGTCGAAGGAACTCTTGTGCTTTTACTCCCGACACTTTACTTCCAACGACCAATCCTCCAAGACCATCACCTAATGCCATAATCCAAACTCCAAATAACCCTCGAAACCGAGACATAACTAGGTCTATTTTCCCATAATTCGATCAAGTCCAACAAGGACTTGGATGCCAAATGCCTACACTAAAACCAAACCATTCCATCCAAGATCCATTTACCAAAGACGTCAACTTTCACCAATTCAAATTCCTTCCGTCCAAGCTCCACAACCGAAGCTCCGCTTCACTAAACCAACCCTCTTGACCAAAACTCCACGTTACCAAAACCAATATGTCCATGTAGAGGAGAATGCTAGAAAGAAATATGAAGGATACAGGGTCTACGACAATGTTTGTATGATGGTAGGAGACTTGAATCGGATGAGATTGAAGGTAAAGCTCAAGATGGAGAGGAAGCCAAGATTCAAAATAAAGATGTCGATTGAGATGTGTTGTTATTGAGCTTGTGGGTTCTCCATGTCTTGCGGACTGTTTTGAGTGGCTTCCTTTAAGTGGCCAATTGAACGAGGTGAAGCCGTGAATTTGTGGGTAAATTCCTCTCAAGATAGAGAGGAGCATGAGGAGTGTAATACCTTAGTTATAGGGCTTGGAATAGCCACCAAATTGAAATGAGGATGATACTAGTGTGGAATCACTAGTATTGCAAAACATTGTTAGAAACCTTGTTGCTTGAGTGGTCCATGCCCTCTTGTGTCATAGTAAGAGTGTTGGTGTTGCTTTTACAATAGTTAAGGGTCTTAGTGTTTAAGATACACCTAGGTTATTAGTTCTTGTAAGGGTTAATGTCTCACTACCTATTCCTTTCATTCTTGTAATTGTTTGTTGTTGTTCTAGTGAAAATCGTGGGTTGTTGTTATCTCTTGTTGTTGTTCTTGTTATATTGTGTTCATCATGTGTTATCTCTACTGTTTTGGTGTAGAAATACACCTTGTGATCCCCTTGGTGTTCTCAGTTCTCTTGTGTTTTAGCTACTGCCGAGAGAGTGTTCTTGTTGAGCTCTCGATTTCTCTTGTGTTTGTGTCTTATTTTTGTATTGGGGGTTGGTTCCGCTATAAGAGTGTACTTCACTCCACTCGTTAAACTTGTGCATTATTGTTGCGTAGAGCTAATAGTAATAGATCACATCAACAATTTAAGTGTATCTTTGACTTTTCATGTATAGTTTAGGATAGAAGCGATGACTTTTTTCGAAGTAAATACCTTAAAAATTCATCACTATGCGACTTGAAAAGAACTAAGGAAAAGAAAAGAACTAAGAGGGGAATCTTAGTAGCGTAGTTGGTTAGTTACCTGAACTTCCACCTTATTGGTTAGGGTTCGATTCCCCACATTGTAATCCCCTCCCCCATTCCCCTTCCCCTACCTCCAATTTTTTTTTAAAAAAAAAATCTAAGAAGAAGAAAGTACACCTAGTACCTTCTTGAGTAGCAGTGTCGTCGACACCCAACGGCAAATATGTTTGTAAATGTGACTTTTAAAATTCTTGTTACTTTTGATTTGAATATTTAAATATTTACCAATCATATATTTTAGCAGAGTTTAAATTAGAGATTTAGCAAGAAAAAATTATTTTATATTGTAAACTTTCTACGATTACACCTAATTTGTGCCTCAAGCTTAGGCGAACCCTCAAATTTCGGAACGTTCATTTTTTAATAATTTTATCTTCCCAAAATATCCCGGGATGTTTTTGGCTATGCCTAACTTCGAGACAAGCCTCGAATTGTCTTTTAAAATACTGATCTCGACTTCGAGTTATGAGAATAACTTAACCTTAAGCAAAAAATACATTATCCTAAAGTACAACTTCCCAACTCAAATTTAAATCGGAAAAGGGCCTAAAATGTCCTTCAATTGTATAAAATGGTCCAAAAATGTCATTCGTCTACCTATTGGGCCTAAAATGCCATTTTCGCCTACCTATTGGACCTAAAATGCCTTTCTCACTTATCTGCTGGGTCTAAAATGCCTTTCTCATCTATTTATTAGGCCTATTTTGCCCTTTTACTTAGGCAAATTATATGAAAAGGCCATCCATAAAACTTAATTACATAAATAATAGTACTTTTTCAATATTAAAAAAATAAAAGTTTTTTTCTTCATATATAGCCATTTTAAGAAATAAAAAAAATTATAATTCTTAATTTAATATAATAATTAATTATCAATTCACCTTAATTTAAGATATATATTTTCAATTTTTAAATTAAAAGTAGAAAAGATAATCCTTGTTTTCAAATATTTTTCTCTCTTATAATCAAAATTCATATATTTTTAAATAAACTAAGTATTTCATTATTTGCTCGTGTATGTTTCGTTTTATTTTCATGTATGTTAATCATCTAATATTATTTCATTATTGTGTATTTTTAATTCTAATGTAATGGGATAACCATAATTTTTTATGGATAAATATTTATGAAATAAAAATCATTTTGTTGGAAGTCCAAATATATCACATATTTTTGTTGTATAAATATAATTAATGTAAGAGTCATATTATTATTATTATTATTATTATTATTATTATTATTATTATTATTATTATTATTATATTCTTTATATAATTTATGAGATAAATATTCATGATATTTTTTATATAATTTTTGCACCATTTGATATAATATCAAACACTATTTAATATTATATCAAATGGTGCAAAAATTATATTAAAAAAATAATAATAATCTGACTTTGACATTAATTATCTTTATACAACAAAAATATATAATATATCTGTACTTCCAACATAATGATTTTTATTCCATAAATATTTATTCATAAAAAAATATGGTTAACCCATTACATTAGAATTAAAAATACATAATAATGAAATAATACTAGATGATTAACGCACATGAAAATAAAATAAAACATACACGAGCAAATAATGGAATACTTAGTTTATTTAAAAATATTTAAATTTTGAATATAAGAGAGAAAAATCTTTGAAAGCAGAGATTATTTTTTTCATTTTTAATTTAAAGATTGAAAATATATCGCTTAAATTAAGGTGAATTGATAATTAGTTATTGTATTAAATTAAGAATTATAATTATCTTTTTTGATTTTTTAAAATGATCATATATGAAAAAAAAAATATTTTTGTAGTATCGAAAAAAGTACTATTATTTATATAATTAAGATTTATGGATGGTCTTTCATATAATTTGTCTAAATAAAAGGACAAAATAGGCTCAATAGATAGATGAGAAGGATATTTTAGGCCCAATAAATAAATGATAAATGTATTTTAGATTCAATAAATGGATGAAAAAAAATATTTTAAGTTCAATAGGTAGATAAAAGATATTTTTAATACTAGTTTACATAATTGAAGGACATTTAAGTGAGCAAAAGGCACATGGTTCTGACTAAACTGCCAGAAATATAAATACCCCACCTCGTTTTACACAATTTCATAAAAGCACCACTGTACTAACATGCATTTTCTTTTTAAAAAATAGTTTAATTATGTGAATATTGATTAATATTTTAAAAAATATATGATTTTATATTATAATAATACGAAAAAAAGATAATCTACAATATTTTTTGTTTTATTTTAAATATTTAAAATATTAAATTGATTACTCTATTTAGTCTTTAAGGTTAGTTAATTTAACTATGAAAAGTAAAATACAACGATTAATTTAAGACAGAAACATAGATTATTCAGTCTTTGATTTCATCAGATTCTAAAAAATTGCAATAAAAATACATTAAATAGAAACTTAGTTAAAGTATCATTAAAAAAGCTGTACATCAAATTTTATAAATAGATCAAAAATAACAAAAATTACACCTACAAATATAAATTTTCTGCAAAATTCTTTTTTCCTTCATTAAATATAACCGAAAAATCTATTAATATTTGACGAAAACCATAAGGGCTCACTTGAAATATATTTCTTTGTTATTGCCGAATAATAAGTTGGAGGTTTGGAGACAAACCCTGGAAGCTAAAGGTTTCAGGCTGAGTAGGACCAAGACGGAGTATTTGGAGTGCAAGTTTAGTGACTCGAGACAAGAGGACGAGGTGGTAGTGAAGTTGGAGTCTCAGGTGGTGTGTAAGAGGGATAGTTTTAAGTACCTTGGGTCTATGATTCAGGGAAATGGAGAGATCGATGAGGATGTCTCTCACCGTATTGGGGAAGGTTGGCTGAAATGGCGGCTCTCTCGGGAATTTTATGCGATAAAAAGTGCCCCCAAGCTTAAAGGCAAATTTCACAAAGTTGCAGTCCGGCCGGTTATGTTGTATGGAGCGGAATGTTGGCCGGTTAAGAATTCTCACGTCCAGAAGTTGAAGGTGACGGAAATGAGAATGTTGCGTTAGATGTGTGGTTTCACGAGGGCTGACCGGGTTAGGAATGAGATTATTCGGGAGAAAGTTGGAGTGACATCGATGGAGGATAAAATTCGTGAAGTGAGGTTGAGATGGTTTGTGCATGTGATGAGAAGGGGCACGGATGCTTCAGTTCATAGGTGTGAGAGGTTGATCTTGGATGATTTCAAGTGGGGTAGGGGTAGACCGAAGAAATACTGGAGAGAAGTGATTAGACGTGACATAGAGCAATTACGACCCATTGAGGACATAACCCTTGATAGGAAGGTTTGGCGGAAGAGTATTAGGGTAGAGGGCTAAGGGTGGGTGGGTGGGCAAGTCATAGGCTGTAGTTAGGAGAGTTTGGTGTAGCTTGGATGGTAGTGCTAGGGTTGGGGGAGTGGGGTGTCCTTTGTTGGTTAATGTACTTTATTTTTGGTGGTTGTTGTATCGTTGTTATTTTCATCATGTTGTATGCTTGTGTCGTTTGAATACGATCCTTTGTCTTGAGCCGGGGGGGTTTTTCGGAAACAGCCTCTCTACTTCTTCGGAGGTAGTGGTATGGACTGCGTACATTCTACTCTCCCCAAACCCCACTATGTGGGAATATACTGGGTTTGTTGTTGTTGTTGTTACTGCCAAATGATATGATATAGTGAATGACGTTGCTATTTTTTAATTAGAAATCTTGAGTTTGAACCTTGTGGTTTATAAAATTCTTGATAGAAAATGCTTCTCTTAAATTGATTTTACGTGGTGTAATTTTAAATCGAAAAAGGGTCAGAAATACCTTTCAAGTATTGGAATTAGTTTAATAATACCCTTCGTTTACCTATCAGGCCAAAAATACCCTTCCATCTATATTTTTGGATCAAATATACCCCTATAACTTACAGAATTCTTTTAAACCATAATTAAAAATTCTATTAAACACGTGGCAGCTTTCTATTGGTTGTAAATTAAATTAATTAAAATATTAAATTAAATTCGAATTCAATTAAAATACCTTACCCAAACCCGATGAAAATCATTAAATCGCCCCAACCAGTTAAACCAAAAGGAGATTTTGAGAGCTAACCTAATTTCACCACCAAACTACTGAACTTGGCAGACTCATGTGTTGCACAATTCTATGAATTTGTCAGTGAGTATTTAGTGATTGAACTTACCTGTGGATAAGATATGATATTTTTTTGGGGTCATTAAACACGCAACTTGAGCGAAAGAATCTTCAGCATACTGTGGAAGAAATGCAAAACAATTGATATGTGTATGGGGTGACTCAAAAGCCTAGCACATGAATAGAAGTACACTTGAGAATGATGGCACTTTGTCTGATATTGTGTCCAATCCTGAAGAAGCTTTTATGACTGATAAGATGAGAGTGGTGCTAGGTGAAGTTGCTGATTGATTTCCTACAACAATTATTAGTGGACGAAAACAAGAAAAGGTACAAGATTTTGTACAATTGAAGAATATTTATTATGCTGAACGTCATGGGCTAGATATTGAAGCTCCGTCGAATTCTTTGAAGTATACAGATCCTAATGAAATGGATAATAAAGTTGTGCTTTACCAACCTGCGAAAAAAAAATTGCCTGAAAAAGATAAGGCTCTTAATCTGTTGAGTGAGAGAAAAGATATAAAAGGCATCAATATTAAAGATAACAAATTCTGCATTTTTATACACTTTAGGCATGTTCACTCAAATGACTTTGGCACACTTGAGAATTTCATTTCTATTATCTTTAAAGAATACCTAAACTTTCTTGTATCAACAGAAAAGGTGTATGAGATACGATCAAATATTATGTGGGGCAAAGGTCATGTATTGAAATATTTATTAGAAAATCTTGGATTTGAAAATTCAAATAATGTCCTTCTAATATATATTGGAGATGATCGAACCGATGAAGACGCTTTCAAGGTATTAAGGAAAGAGGACAAGGTTTTTCATTAATTATTTCTGCTAATCCAAAAGACACCAATGCTTTGTATTCTTTACAAGATACTTGTTGCATCATCAGCTGTGTGATATAGTCCTAAATTTAATTTTTGAAAAATGTCTTTCCAGGAAGTTTTCGTATGAGATGTACTAGGCTTGATTCTCTTTTTGCAGTCTGAAAAATATAGAGCTAAAGATGTTTGGAAAGAATTTTTCTCATTCCATGTTGAAACAATAGAGAATGTTGTTTAAGTCATGGCATGAAATTTCAAAAGTGGATCCTAGACTTTATTTCCTTCCGAACAAGGAGAAGACAGACACTGAAGTGCAGTTGGATATATAGCGTATATTATCTAATTGTGTACTTTTATTCATGAGCTAGGCTTTTGAGTCACCCCATACACACAATTATTGTTTTACATTTCTTCCACAGCATGCTGAAGATTCTTTTGCTCAAGCTGCGTGTTTAGCGACACAAAAAATATCATATTTTATCTACAAGTAAATTCAATCACTAAATACTTACTGACAAGTTTAGAGAATTGTGCAAACATGAGTTTGCCAAGTTCAGTAGTTGGGTGGTGAAATTAGGTTTAACTTTCAAAATCTCCTTCTGGCTTAACAAGTTAGGGCGATTTAATGGTTTGGGTTGGGCATTTTAATTAAATTTGAATTTAATTTAATATTTTAATTAATTTAATTTACAACCAATAGAAAGCTGCTACATGTTTAATAGAATTTCTAATTATGGTTTAAAATTTTTTGGTTAGTTATAAGGGTATATTTGATTCAAAAAGAAGGATGAAAGGGTATTTTTGACCCGATAGATAAGCGAAGGGTATTATTGAACCAATTCTAATACTTGAAGGGTATTTTTAACCCTTTTTTAATTTTAAATTAATCAAATTTCAATACAAATATCAAACATCGAGAAATAAAATTATAAAAAGGTATAGTTCTTTGTCCCATGCCATGTTCCTCTTATGTTCACCAATTATTTTAAGTTCAATATCACTATGCCCGACAAAAAATTATTAGGAACAACTTTATAAATTGCAAAAATAACCCTCCTTTCAATCAATGTAGTCACAAAATATTTCTTTACAACGAGGACACATAGACAAAATTCACTTTCAATTTTGACCATAGAACATTTCGTCGACAGGTTAGAAGATAAAATGCTAAAGAAAAATAAGTTATTTCTTTAAGATGAAGACAGACGGGGCATACAATCTAATTGAAGGTTATATATATATCATAAATAACTCAAAAGTAGATATTTACATACCATTTTTAACGGTTAAAAAGTATATACGACATTTTTCCGTTGACATAAATAGTTTAACTGTGTGTCTACGTCACTGTGTGAAAGAGAAAAATTGGTTGGAAGGTGTACTGGCTTAGTTGAAGCTAAACCTACCACCTTAACCATGATTAAACTATAAACCAAATCTTTCAAAAAAAAAAAAAAACTTTAATTAATACTAGAACATTTTAATTTTTAATTTAACACTACTTCCTCCATTTCAATTTATATTATTTTAGGAGTACGTTTTGCATGTGTAACATTGCATTAGATAGAATATTTGTTTAAATAATAAAGATGAATATAATAATTAAATTTAATATTTTTTTAGTTGTAGAGATGAAGAATTTATTTATTAAACCTAATCTTTACCAAAAATATTTTTAAAAGTCGATCGACATTCATCTACCATCTGTAAATTCCAATAAAATAATACAATGATAGAGAAATCAAAATAATACAATTAAATCTAACCTTTACACATCAAAATTTTCTCAAAGTCGTCCGACACTCATCTACTGCATGTAAACAATAACAAAATAATACGATCATAGAGATATCAAAATAATACAACTAAATCTAACCTTTACATAAAAGAATTCCTCAAAACCGACTAACATTTATCTATCATCTATAAACTGCAACAAAATAATACGATAAAAGTGATATCAAAACAATACAATTAAACTTAAATTTTACACACAAAAAATTCTCTAAGCCGACCAAGAATCATCTACGAATTGTAAACTACCACAAAATAACAAACTAATAGAGATATTACGATAATACAATTAAACCTATCCTTTACCTATTTTTTTTTTAAAGCTGACCCACATTCATCTAGTATTTGTAAATTAAAATAAAACAATAAAATAATAAAGATATCCAAACAATACAATTAAACCTAACTTTTTCACAAAAAAATTTTCAAAGACAACTGACATTCATCTACGAACTATAAACTATATAAAAAAAATATAATAGTAATCATAAAAATTTGATTTTGATCCAACTAATTCTTGTCTGAGCGAAAAATTTGACCTAAAGAATGATTTTGAATGAAAATAAAGAAGTTATATATATACACACATGTTGAATTCTATTATACTGACAAAAACAATGAAGAAGTTGAGAGTTAAAAAATCAAACATCCATCATCTAGACATGCAATCGAATCAAGTTGGATGAACATCAATCTTATTCTCTTAATAGGCAAATCGGTTTGTTCTCTAGTTTAACATATATATCAATATTTATAGAAGCATTTGCTTAATGTAGTCTTATTTTAGGAGTACTTTTCTAATTGAACAGTAGAAAGAAAAATATTAATTAATTCTCCTACCATATATTTTAGGAGTCCCGTATATTTTAGGAAGTTGAGTAGAAAGAAAAAAATATTAATTAATTCTCCTGTCATATATTTTAGGAGTCTCATATATTTTAGGAAGTCTAGTTAATATAATAAAAATAATCAAATAATAAATTTTAAAAATAGTAAAAAGACAGTTTTATCTAAAGAAGAGTCTTTTTAATGAAAGGGTAAAAATTTCAAATCACTTTCCTAATGGTGTTGACATTTTTAATAAATTATAGATATAGATTATAGATAGATTATAGATAATGTACTTCAATTGAGAAAGAGGAAAGATAATTTATAATCAATAAATTAATTCATAATTATTTGTGTGATTATAAATTATTTTATTAATAACTAATTTGGCTCGTTATTACCTATTATCTTGCTATTTTAAATACATATATTTTTCTGTTATTACTTAAAATTTATTGCATTTATCAAATATATATATATAACAATGAACGATGTGATTTTATATAATATTTGATCTGGTGTGGAGTTTGATTGCATTCTGTCTCATTTCCCTCGTGTCTGTTATTTAACAATCTTATTTTATCACTTATTCTATCTTTTCTATAATAACTCTATTTAACTATATAGAGTAAATAGCAAAATGCATCTCAAAATTTGAAAAAAGAGTTAGTATTACTAGGACGTTTTGAAGTAATCGATAAAATTGATATTATAGGACTAAAGTCTAAAAAGCCATGAATTCAAGTTGTAATCGTAAAAATAGCCTTTTTTTTTTTTTAGAAATACAAGGTAATAAATCTTTATAGTTTGATTTTTCTTCAAATATTCCTACGTAACAAAAACTTTAGTGCATCAATCTGTCCTTTCAATGAGTATCACTTATTTAATTAAATAAAAATGTGGCTTTTGTAGAAAAGCAAAGTAATAATTCTCTGTGATTCGATTTTTAACCTCATACATAACTAGAGTTTTAGACTTTTAGTTCACTTATTTAATTGAATTATTTAATTTATAGATCCACCTTCTTTCCACATATGCATTCATCAGAGTTATCTAACTGTGACAACTGTTTCTGCAGATCAACCCCCTTTTCTTGAACAACAAAGAACCAAATATGTACTAGTAGTATATAGTATAATATAATAATAATTTAGTAGTACTAATAATACAGTAAAAAAATAAAAAAGAAAAAAGAGGAGCAGTACATCACACACACTCTCACAAGATCAACTCATTTTTCTTTTTTCTTTTTTTTCTACATTTGATTTCTCACATAAAAATGCAATCTTTATGTATTTTATGTTCATGGGGTGACAAAGTTTTCTTTTGATAAATGATCTGTAAAAGTTTTTTTTTGACTGATGAAGAAAATGTTGTGACTGATTTTGACAGTTCTTGGCATTTTGAGTTCAAATTCACCATTCTTGAATAAAAATGCAATCTTTATGTGTTTTTGTGTTAATGAGGTGTCAAAGTTTTGTTCTTTTTTTTTTTGATAATTGATCTGTAAAGATTATTATTATTATTATTTTTTTTCATTTTTTGAGTGTTTGACTGATGAAGAAAATGCTATGACTGAATTTGAGATTCTTGGTGTATTTTTGTTAGATTTTTTAAGTGTTTTAGTTTAGGATTTGAGTAATGGAGTCAAGAATGGATCATTATGAGATCATGGAACAAATTGGGCGTGGAGCATTTGGTGCTGCTATTCTTGTTAATCATAAACAAGAAAGAAAGAAGTAATTAATTAATTTTTTTGTGTTTTCTTGAATGCTTATAAAGATTTGAATTTGATGCATTATTGATTTTGTTTCTTTAAATTGTATTGTTGAATTCATAGGTATGTGCTCAAGAAGATTAGATTAGCTCGACAAACGGAACGTTGCAGGAGATCTGCTTATCAAGAGGTAATAAATTATGTTGTTTCTCAATTTTTTTTGGTTATGGTTTTAGTATTTTGTGTTTTTTTTTTTTTTTTTTCATTCTGAAGTTTGTAATAGCCTGTTTCGCCAAGTTTTGAGGAAGCTAAAAGTGTTTAGTTTATAGAGTTGAGCTGTTTGGGCCGAGCTTTTAGGAAAGTAAGTGCTTCTGAGTAGTAGCAGAAGCTGTATTTGAGCTGTTTGGCCGAGCTGTATTTTGGAAAGAAGCTGTATTTTGGAATGCCCCTTTCTTATTTCATTTTGAAGGGGAGCCTTGGAGTGTCTGGTAAAGTTGCTGTCATGTGACCAGGAGGTCACGGGTTCAAGCCTTGGAAACATCCCCTTGCAGTAATGTAAGGTGAGCTGCGTAGAATAGATCCTTGCGGTCGGCCCCTTCCCTGAACCTACGCATAGCGGGAGCTTAGTGCACCGGGCTGCCCTTAAAAAAAGTAGTTTTCTCCAAATGCACTTCCAGGACCTTGGCCAAGCCAAGCACAAATTGTCTAAGTTGCTCGGACTCTCCAAAAATGTTGCCGCACGCATGTCGGGTCCTTCAGAAATACACTATTTTTAGAGGATCCGACACGCATCCGTGGACGTTTTTGAAGAGTCCGAGCAACTTAGCAAATTGTTGCTCTAATATTTGTAGGAAGTGCTTTTCGAATTGATTAGCCAAATACAAACTGCTACTCTCCCAAGTACTTTTTTCGAAAAGAACTTCTGACAAAAAACACATTTCAAAATAAGCAGATTTTTGAGCTAAATAGTCCATTAAATAAGGAAGCAGAAGTTTGGTGCTGGAAGAAGAAAAGGTTGTCTTTAGATTAAATTGTTGAATATAATGGCTTTTGTCCTGAATACTTTATATTCAGGCAGAGTGTATTGGAGTAGAAAAGATTTTTTAGCTTTTTTTGTCCTGAATAGTGAATAATTTATGTTTCAACTGTTGACTTTGAACTTCACATCTATTAGGGATCCTCTTTTTGCCGATTCTAACTTTACCCGATTTTTTGTCTAGCTCTTGTTGTCCGTTGCGAATGTTTTCATATCACCCAATAAAGATTATACTTCTGAGGTTCACTCTATGCTGGGAACTTGAGTGAAACTTCAAGCAGTAAACGTGGATAGCTTCTTATTTTTCTAGTTGTCCTCCATTTTGCCTCTATCATATACATTTTTCATTTCAATATGTTCTCGTCTTGGCTCTTGTTGTTCATTTGGCGAGATACTCATCTGTATTGTAAATTTATGCAAATGCATAGCAATTCAAAATTCTTGACGTGGATTTTATTGCAACTTGGGTGTGCAGATGGCACTAATTGCTCGGCTTCAACACCCATATATTGTTGAGTTCAAGGAAGCATGGGTAGAAAAGGTGAGAGGCCTCATTTTGTTTTCAAGAGCTGAGTTGAGTATAATTTCCTTGAAATTGGTGATTATTTGACTCTCGTGTCAATCGTACTGTAGGGCTGCTATGTTTGCATTGTTACCGGCTATTGTGAAGGTGGTGATATGTAAGTCTCTTAATAGCTTTTCATTAATTTAACTGCTAAACTTAAGTTTAACGATGCCTATTTTGATAGGGCTGAACTGATGAAAAAAGCAAATGGACAGTATTTTCCGGAAGAGGTACGTTGACTATATATTTTAGTTTATCATTTAACTGGGACATGTTAATTATACATCTAGATTGTAGACTACGGAAACGGGAAAGCTAGTTTATAGCTAATTACGAGTTAACTTTTTCATTTGTTTGTGGTAATGTATTATTGCTCCAGTATAAAGTTCAGTTGGTTGCCATTTGCGGTGTCTTATCCTTCAACGAAATGTTCATAATGCAGAAACTTCTGAAGTGGTTCACTCAAATTTTGTTGGCAGTGGAATATCTGCATTCAAATTTTGTATTGCACCGTGACCTTAAAGTGAGCATCTTATTATCTGTTAATATCATTTTTAATTTTTTTTTTCTCTCAAATCTATTTTCTGAGTAATTTTTGTACCCTTCTATGACAGTGCTCAAACATCTTTCTGACCAAGGAACATGCCGTTCGCCTTGGTAACTAACAATGCTTTCGTTCTTTTATTGAAGTTAAGATAAATGCAGTCGATTTTTCTGATGTAGGCCTACATATACTTTTTCCCTTATAACTTTTTCCTCAGGGGATTTTGGCCTTGCGAAAACATTGCAGGCTGATGACTTGGCTTCTTCAGTATGTATCTGATACTCAGTGCTTTTCTTTGTCATTTGCACCTAAGCTATGTAGCTCAAACTAGTTTCTTGGTATTTATTGACGATGTCCTCTGTGTCCAAAATGTGTCATTTTGGATCAGATATGAACAACAGTATGGACTTGCGTTATGATTAAGCACAATCTGTGCTATATTTTGCCTAAATAAAACCTGGCATTTTGTTTCTAAATATTTTCCCACTTAGCAAAGGCATAAAGCGAATGCAACCAAGGATGCAAACACTTAGGAGCATTACATTGGGGATGAACCTAGCCTACATCCCAGCCCCACCCCCTAGGCAAAAGAAAAAACAACAAGAAACAATGAAAGATATCGCTTGATGGAACTAGTTGAGCTAAAACTTCCAGTGGAAGAGATGTTTCAGTAAACTGATAGTGTTGTTCTATATTCCAGGTAGTTGGAACTCCCAATTACATGTGCCCTGAACTTCTTACGGATATTCCATATGGTTTTAAATCAGATATTTGGTCCCTAGGTATGTAACCGTCATTTCATAAAGTTATCTTCTTTCCCAACGCTGAGGATACTGGTTTGTTGCGCCAGTAATCTCGTGTTTATTTGATATATACATGTCATGTGGACTTCTTCTATGTCTTAAATCCGTTCATTTCTTGACCAGGCTGCTGTATGTATGAAATGGCTGCTCATCGCCCTGCATTTAAAGCATTTGTAAGACTTCTTGAATTTGTTTCTTTTAGCTCTGTTTCAATTCCTGGGATACATAATGAACCGGAAATTGACGTTTTATTTTATCTTTATTGATTAATTTATATATGGAAGCTTAAATAACTGAATATATAGCGACTTTGGGATGGGGGTTTCCCTTTCTAAGTTAGTGAATTCAAGTGACAAGTAAATTCTGAAGCAGATAGCAATAGTTCATCACCTTCTACTGTAAAACCCACCCAAATCTCTTAAAATCCGCATCAGAAGATCTTCCAACATGCTGGACTTATGTTCACTCGTTCAGAATACTAATAAACATGCTTGTTTGATGATACAGTTTCTAGATATAACTTGCTTTAGGTCTAGATACTTTTCCACAGAGAGATTTTAGCTACTTAAAGTGAAAGTGCGTCTACAAATTGAGAAAAGTGCCACTAATGTCGTGGCGAAGGAGGTCTACTAGACGTTTATTGGATTAGTTACTGGTGAAATACCGAACTAGACAAAATTTCAGTGAATTAGTGAAGCTATCAATGTGATTGATCAATGATTTACTGTGGCATAATCTTGAAAACAGTTCACTCTTAATGATGCGGTCACTCTTGGTCGTGGGAGCAAATAAGTGCAATTTCATCTTATATGTTCACCCTATTGTATGTCTGTTTCCTCAAAATGAGAACCTTTTGCTACTTGTACTGAATTTGACACTTCATAATGATTCAGGACATGGCAGGACTGATAAGCAAAATAAACAGATCATGCATTGGCCCATTGCCATCTTGTTATTCTCCGTCCTTGTAAGTCAGGCCTTTGTTTTGCAAGCATAATTTGTTTCTGCTAAAGCTTCTGCTCATAGGTGTTTTAATTGATAATTTGCGTCTGAATATTTAGTCATATTTTAGGATACAATTTTTCTTCTTCTTTCCTTTCTTGTGACAGTTAATGCTCTGCATTACTCCCATTATCCACGGAGTTCTGAACCATACACCACTAGCCTCGAGGATTTCTCGGATCAAAAAAAATTGTTCTGCAATACTATATCTTCTCCTGACTCACGACACTGACAATTTCTTTACATTTGAAGCGACTGTAAACACTTCAAAATGCTAAATTTCAGAATCATGTATACTCGTAATCCTTATAGAAGATGTTACCAGTTCAAGTTATCATGGAGGTGAACTTCCATCAACATTTTAGGAATTTCATCAGAAACTTTCTGGAGGGGCCCTAGAGTGTCAAATCAGAGATATTCTGAAGTTAGGGGTTATTGGGTAACTGAGAAGTTGTCCCTTCATTACGTTACAGTTAAAAAAAAAAAAAAATTATCTCATCAGTTACTTTAGGTTTCATCGGCTTCTCTTATTTGATCAAATGCTTGTTGGAAATGTAAGGTAGCAACTTGGTTTCACTTAGTTGTTGGTTATTCTATTACTCAAACCCATGCAAATTGTAGCTTAAGAAGCTAAAAATCAAAGAATTTTGTGTCATTCCTATCGTTCTTCTTCTCCCTTTTGTTAGCATTGATATGGGTTGTACATATAATAATATTGCAATGCATAGCTACTAAACTTCACTAGTTTTTCAACTTTCAACAGACGACCTATGTGAGTCTCAGTCTTGACATTGTGAATGCTCTTTTCTTCTGTTACGCACTTACTTGAGATGTTGCATTTGTTTGTCATTATATTTTATTTGGATATTATTTTCACAGGAAAACAGTTATTAGAGGAATGCTGAGGAAGAGCCCCGAGCATCGGCCTACTGTAAGCTTACCAATCTTGCAATTAAACTTTTGTGTCAGAATGTCATGTCCATTGTCTGACTTCAATATTTTCAGGCAACGGAACTCCTGAAGCACCCATATTTGCAGCCTTATGTGGATCAGTACCGACCATCCTTTAGTCCTCCTCCGTCAATTTCTCCTGAAAAATCCCTCACTGCTGATCGTAACTCCAAAAATAATATGGCAGAAAGCCAAAGCAGTACCAGTTCCTGCAGTGATAAAGATAGTCTGAAGTCGAGCGAGAAGAACTTGCAGGAAATGGCTTGCAGTGATGATCATAAAGGCAGCAATGCAGATGTTGCCTTTGTTGATAATGAAGACTTTGAGCAACATTATTCTAGCGAGGAATATCATGGAGCCGATGCGTATCCTGAAGATGCCGAAGACTACAACTCTAGGACTATTTTACATGAAGAGAAAAAATGTGACACAGAAGCTAAGCAACCGAAAACTATAAAAAATATTATGTTGGCTTTGAAAGAGGGAAAAACGAGAGAACATAGTTCTCCAATGAGAGGCTGCAAGGCAAAGGTTGGTGGTACTGGTGCAAACAAAGCCAAAACTGAAGCACCACCGAAAGTCCTAAAACCAAGTTCACCTACTCCTACCTCTAAATCTAATGCACAGACACCGCCTCCCACATCAGCAAAGGTTGGATTTGATTCCACAAAGCAGATTCAAGGAATGCATACTTTGAAACATCAGGTATCGGTCCTTAATCCTCATATCGTGACTAGCACATGCATCTGAGTTTGATAAATATGTTTATTTTAATTACCTTCTCCTTGCAGTTTCCTGCCACTGAGTGCACACCAAAGACTAAACCAAGAAATGAGGGGATCTCTCCGTCTGGCACTACAAGACAAGTTGCCGATGATACGTTACCTACGAGGCCAAGACAGAGAACACCTCCCAAACTCACTAAGCAACCGTCATTTTCTGGAAGGCTACAGCCAGTGTGTCATGATGCCTTGAATACAGTTAAAGATGATGTAGAGTGTGGTCCAAATGACCAGTCACGTGACCCCGAAAGGATTCCTAATTCTTTTACTGATGGTAGTGATATACGTGCCACCAAGAAAGGCCCCGAAAGGATCCCTAATTCTTCTCCTGACGGTTGTCACATGCATGCTACAAAGAACAGCATGCTACATTCTCGAAAGACTTCATCAGGAATCTCAAAAGGAATACAAACAGAGAGCAGCAATTCTGCTTCTTCTTCAGTGTCAATCCAAGGATTTGAACTTTGTGATGATGCAACAAATCATTTTATTAACTTGACCGAACAAATGGTTGGAAGTCCTGAACAAGCAAGTGAAACCGAAACCGTAGGGTCAATACCTTCCTGTTCAGTTACTACATCATCACACTCAGATAATGCTTATAGTTCAAGGGGAAACCATGAAGATAACCAGAGATCAGAAGCAGGCTCCATTGAAAAGTTTGAGGAGCATCATCAAAGTTTAGATGTTGGTACTTGTGAAGAGAGATCAAATTCATATGGAGCTATAGATACTGCCTCTCCGCGCTTGATAGAGACTGCTCTTTGTGAGGGTGATTCCACAACCAACAAGCATGATCATCAAAGTTTAGATGTTGGTACTTGCGAAGAGAGATCAAATTCGGATGTAGCTATAGATACTGCCTCTCCGCGATTGATAGAGACTGCTCTTTGTGAGGGAGATTCCACAACCAGCAAGCATGATACTACGACTGATATTTTGCATTTGTCTAACCCCAGTTTAACATCCTGTGGTGACGAGAAGTCTATGGCAAAGTTGTCATCTTCCACAACAAAAAGTGTCTCTCCCGCTGCTCCACTCGTTTCCTCAAGCCAAAACAATCTGCTCCACTCCAACCTTACTTCAAATGCCAATGGTGACTACAAGGTTTTGACCAAGGAACTCTTTCCCTCTACAACTGAAAGTGCCTCCCCTTCCACCTCTCCTATTTCAGCCAGCCAAAACAATTTGTTTCCGGACAAGGGAAGTGTTCCACCACAGAATGTGGTTCTTGAAAAGGCAGCTTCTCCTCAGCTCAAACCAGCTTTTGATGATATCATACATGTCATAAGGCACAGTAGTTTCCGAGTGGGTATTGAGCAACCAGTGATTGACACTGTGGAGAGAAATGTTGATGTTGGGAAACTTATGAATGTGGTAAGAGATGAGATTGATAGAAATATAGCTTCTCCTGTTGCTCTCAAATCATCTACTTCTGGACCGGTGAGTGTTAAATCCAATATAGCCGATAGTGTCCATAATAAGGAAATGGATGTAAGAAACCAGGGCAGTTCCACCTCTTCTCGACCAAGATTAGATTCTTCGGAACCAGCAAAGACCAGCGCAACATCTGAGGAGCACGAACGACCAGTGAAGGAAACATTAGATGTCAAATCTTTTAGGCAGAGAGCAGAGGCACTTGAAGGGCTGTTGGAATTATCGGCTGATTTGCTGGAGCACAACAGATTAGAAGAGCTGTCTGTTGTTCTTAAACCATTCGGGAAGGACAAGGTGTCGCCAAGGGAGACAGCTATCTGGTTGGCTAAGAGTCTGAAAGGAATGTTGCTTGAAGATTCTTCGCGAAATTCATGATCCATTATGCAGATGGCATGTCCATTATGTTTTTGCCTTCGACTAGTATTTTAGCAATTCTTTCTTTCTACTAGTAACTGTAAATAGAGAGCACACTAATTTGAAGGATTTTAAGGATGTCTCCTAACATTACCTTTTACTTGCTTTTATCGCTATTTTGATATGTTGTATTCTGCTATTTTGTTGATTCATAAACTTTCAAGTCACTTCTAATGTATTACATATTTACTTGTACAGTGTTCCAGCTACAATCGCGCGTCGATTAATATTTTCATATGCCAAAAAAAATTTGGATTCTGTTTCAGAGATTTGATTTTTCATGTTTCTGCTCTTGATCTTATTGATAATGTTCTGATTTGATAAGTATGAATATGTGATTGGCAACATTACACATTTTCCATGTCTACTTTCCTTAGAGAAACTTTTGCTATGTTGCTGTGGCTTTTAAAAATAATTGTTGCATTCGTATTGGATTCTCCGAGGTGCCCTTCCTTTTTGAAGAGTCCGAATGACATATATATGTGTTCGTATCCTGCTCAATTTGTCACGATCCAAAACTTGAATCGCGATGACACCTATCGTACTCCCATGATAGGTAAACCAACTCGATACTCGAATAAATAAACTAATAAGCAAATACGCATGAATGATAATCATATTATACTAAAAGTAGAAAGCTTCAGAGTGTAAACATGGATTATCATTTTATCCCAGTACTAAATCAAAATGTTATAAAATATTTAATTAATTAAATATTAAATAGAAAATTTCTGATTACTTAGAGTGTAAATTACACGTTACCACAATAAATTTGGTAAATGAGAAGAGCACAAATCATTAATTTACTCTAAATTAATAATTATAACCTCTACACCTTTTTCAGATTTTTTTTTTACTCCTTACGTTTTGTATGCATGTACCATCATTTAATAGCTATTTCACAATTTCCATGCATGCATCACCATTTAAAACTAACTTTTATAATTTCTAATTGGTTGTGAACAATAATGTCATTAGCAAACTTAATTATATTAATCAATGTTCTTTTTATTGCTAGGGAGTTTGATGAGTTGGTTTGGGATTAATAATGTTCAGAACCAATCTACTTAAAATTTTACTACCCCATAATGTTTATTAATCGAATTTGTGCTAACATATTCTAGCATCTTTTTTTAAAAAATATATATATGCGCTAATTGAATTTTTATGCCTAACATTATTTAGGGAACATAAATTTAAAGAGAGCCAAATCAAAGGTATGTTGTTCCTGCTGTATTTTCAGTTGTTTTGTTACTTTCATAGTTTAGAATGTCTCATATTGAAAATTAATATATTTTTAACATTCAATTTTAGTACTGTAAAATCATTTTTATTTGATTTGTGGGGTGGGATATAACAGTCCCGAAATAAAATACGAGATTATTTTATTCATATTTGATTGTGGATATTAATTAGTCCTGGAATATATTTTATACTAAAATATCGGGATAAGTCATCTCATGGAGAGTGTGCGATAACTGATTCCATAAGCTATTTGTTTGTCTTATTTTCGTAACAAAACGATAATAGTTGTCTGGTGTATTTCAGTTCAACTCCTTTTAAGTACATAGTGAAGTTCAAATTTCAAAATAGAATGATATTTCAGCAAATTATGACGTCAAGAACTTGACTTACTTTAGTGTCTTCTTAATCAATTTTTTTTTATTTTACAATGTCTTTACCATTGCAATGTTGTATAGTTCTTAAACATAATAATTATTGACAATAATCATATGTACTCTAATAGAATTTTAAAATATTTGTACTAATTAATATGAGATACATGTGTAATACACGTGACCAGAAACTAGGACTTAGAAGGTTTTTGAAATGATCTTTGACTGTATAAATTTAATGTTAATAACTTTATGTAAGTATCGGTTTATATATAGATACTGATGTTTTCTTATAAGTTATACGAAACATGACAAATTGTCTCATTTTCGTAGAAATTAATGCTTTGTATCTGCCAGTTACTTATTTATTAATATTTCATTAGTAAGATTCGAAATTTATTACTGAGCGTCTTATGACCAACAATTTCAAATCTCCTTAACTTTCTATTATAGCCTACATTATCTGTCAAGTGGTTGACGTTGTCACTAAGTTTACACTCAATCTTTGAATGTTTTATTATCAATAGTCATTGTTGACAACATTGCAATGCCATCATCATTAACATGGTACAATAGAAAAATTAGCAAAACAAAAAATTCTGCTCTGATATCCCCTAAGACTGAAATAGTACTTACACATAAAGTGCAAACAAGCATGAGTACTAAGAGCAAAATTAAAATTTTGCTCTGGTACCTCCTAAAAGCTAAATAGCTAACTTATTTGGGAGTATGTGGAGTTATATTTTTTTGTATGACTCAAATATTGATAAATTTATACACGCATCAATTTATGTTTTGTTTAGAGATAGATACTAACTTTTTTCAAATGATACACGTGTTTGACTCTCACAAATTGAACACTATCACATAAATTGAAAAGAAATAATATATATTTTTATTTTTTAAGAAAATATTTACTACATTTGATCTTAGTTACTACATTCAAATTAAGATATCTGGCACTGGCGTATTGGGTACTATGCTTTCTTAGTTTTTTCTCATTTTGTGTAACTGCAATTTTTACCTTTAGAAAGAAGTTTTATAGGCTTGACACTACAACCTCTTTTATCGCCACACTTATTTTCTCTTTATATTTTTTGAAAAGAAAAGAAGAGGAAATGCATAAAAAGAAAAGAAAATCTCTCGATGCCTAAAAAGATTTCGCTCAGTACTTACAGATAAAAGATAAATAAATATGAAACTAAGAGCAAAATTGAAATTCTGC
Organism: Capsicum annuum; assembly: GCF_002878395.1. Taxonomy (NCBI): domain Eukaryota; kingdom Viridiplantae; phylum Streptophyta; class Magnoliopsida; order Solanales; family Solanaceae; genus Capsicum; species Capsicum annuum. The sequence continues at coordinate 227,080,119 of NC_061121.1, read as the reverse complement.
TCTAACCTCCTAAAAGCGAAATAGCCAACTTACTTTGGGGATATACAGAGGCGAACCCAGGATTTGAAGAGCGCGGGTGCACCATTATCTTGACATAAGCGGTCAAGAATCTTCCAATGATGACTGATCTTGACATAAGCGATCAAGATTTGTTAAATGATGAATGATCTTCACATAAATGATCAAGAATCTTCAAGTGACAACTGAGGAATAGTGTCGTGTCTAACTAACTGGTCGGTAGAGGTTTAAGCAATGACAAAAATAAAAACATATAGGCCAAATATGGGTTTTAAGGTAATAAATAAACCTCAACTCTATAGAAAATGAGTCTTCTAGCCCAGTGGTAAAGGGGATAGTATCTAAACAAGATGTTACAGATTCGAATTCCTGCTACCACTTTTGTTGTTAAATTTTTGTTTTTAAAAAGCAAAAGAATGTTGTCTGTTGGACTCAATCCTGGGTTGCTAGTGTGGAAAAGATCAGCTAGAACCAACGGAATAACAGTTTCTTAAGATATATACATGTACATATGCAAAACTTTTTCCGAACTTAACGGGTGCACGTGCGCCCCATCCTAAAACGTGGGTCCGCCCTTGGGGGTATGCAAATTTTTTTTATTTTTTTTTGTATGACTCAACTATTAACAAATTTATACAATCTTCAATTTTGTGTCCTGTTTAGAGATAAATACTAACTTTTTCAAATGATACACGTATTCGATTTTAACGTGACACTAGTTAGTATTTTCAAACCTTTCAACTACCTTTTTCATTGTCGTACTTATTTTTTCTTTATATACTTTCGAAAAGAAAAGGAGAGGAAATGCATAAAAAGAAAAAAATAAATAAGAAGAGAGAAATCCTTTCGACGCCTGAGAATATTTCACTCAGTACTTGCACATAAAGTGCAAACTAGCATGAGTACTAATCTACATAATTCAGTAATATCATCGACTGACCTTAATTCAAAATAAATACGATGACCACCTAATTTGACAATATCTGACATAAATCATATAAGTCTGCAATTAAGAATACAATATTTAAGGTATTAAGGACTTATAATACTTAATTTTATATAGCATATTTATTTTTTCTTTTTTTTATAAATAAAAAAGGGTTAGTATGTCCTTAAATTTGAAATTTCGAACTGCTATATTCATTAAAAATTTAATATTTTTTACTCCTATCATTATATAAATAACCGAGATATATCCTTTTCGATTGAAGAAAAGAAATAATAATAATTTTAAATTCATTATTTAAATTTACTATTTTAATTTTTATTAGAATAAGCGTGATATATGAATGTATTTGATCCTTTTCATCAAGTTAAGATGGATGTTTGATATTTGTATCTAGTCCCCCAAAAAAAGGTAAATACTTTTTGAGTTTTATATCTAAAAAATAAAAAATATCAAACGTGTGAGTTTTGATATTTAATTAGCGATGGTTAGGGGCACCTTTTCTTAACCATTCATGCAAAAAGAAATAAAAAAAAAATCTTTAAGGGTTGTTTGATTGAAAATAAATTATTTTAAAATAATTGATTCAGTATTAACTCTCAAAATTAACTAATATTTCTAATAAAAAATAAAATAAAAGGATGTGGTGCACCAATATGGATTGTGATGCAGTGGATATGACTGTTCTATCCTTAATCAGAGGTCAAAGGTTCGACACGAAAAAAATTCTGTTGGAAGCACTGCTACCTTAGTGGGTCCTACAATGCGCGATTCGAATTAGTTGGGCTACAATACAGAATATCGAATGAGAAACCAAAAGAAAATGTGGTGCTAACTAGAGATCTTTGATTCGAGCTCTGGGGAGCGTTTCCCCTGAATGGGGCCCTACGTGGCGTGAATTTGAATTAATCGGATTAGTGGCGCGAATTCAAATTAATCAGATTCTAATGCGTGTACCGGACAGCAAAATCAAAAAAAAAAAAAAAAGAATGATAGTATATTTTATCTATAATAGGTGGACCATCATTCCAATACTCCTTGGTACTTGTTCAGAAAGAATTGGATAAAACAAAATAGATGAAACACTTGTAGAGAAAGAAAACATTGAAACACTTGTAGAGAAAGAAAACATAGTGTTTCTTGTCAAAGAATCCATTGAGATTCTCCATGTCTGAAAATCCATTGTTGCTTTTATTCAAAACATATGAGAAAGTATCCAACTCTGTCCAAACCCAACTTGCTCAATTCATTGGTCTAATCCCAAATGTCCCTTCATCCCATAGTAATAATAATAATAATAATGGTCACCATTCCTCCTTTTCTTTGCTCTCTTCATCTTCCAAGAATCAACTTGCCACTTCAACTGTGTTGCTTCAAGATTCTGAATTGCCCAACAAGGTACTTTTAGTGGCTATTCATTCATGTATTTGTGGTTTTGGATTGTTGGGTTTAGTGTTACTTAAGGGGTGTTTAGATAATGCATAGTAAATGTTTGATGAAAGTTCTAAAAGAGTCTTTTTTAATTACTCTCTCCGTACCATTTTATGTATTGTCATTTGATCGGACATGAAATTTAAGAAATATATGGTGACTTTATGAAGTTTACAATATTGCACCTCTTAAATCTTGGGAATGATGCCATTAAATAGTTACCAAATGTGACATTCTTTTTGAGACGGATCAAAAAGGAAGTAGTGACACATAAAATGGGATGGAGGTAGTATTAAAAAATAACAAGAACAACAAACTTAGTGTCACAAGAGGGAGTTGCTCGGACGGGAAGTAACAAAAAAAAGTTGGGAGATCCTATGGAGGGGTTAAAACAAAAAAGATACACAAAGAAAACTGGTGTGATTATGTAATCACACAGGTGGAGTCTAGGGAAGGTAGAGTGTATGCAAACCTTATCTCTACCTTGAGAAGGTAGAGGGGTTGTTTCTGATAGACCCTCGACACAATGGAAAAGAGGCAACAGTAACAAGAAGAAGAACAACCAGAAAATAAGATAACGAGGTTTATTAATATGCCTAATATGACAGACTCCCAAACTTGGTCTCAAGTGAATAGTAGGCGCTTCAACTTTGAGAATACACATGTAAACATCTCAACTTGGTCTCAGTCGGCAACTGAGAACTCCAACTTGTCGCATTGTTTCTCGTGGACATCCAACGGCTATGTGACACATAAATTTTGGTGGTGTCTAGGTGATCATTTTGTAAGTTCGAGTGTTCAACTAACAAACTGAGCTGAGGTGTCTACACCTGCATACTGAAAGTTGGAGTGCTTAGTTGCCAGTTATGGTTAAGTTGAAGTGTTTGTCTATGTATTATGCCTAAACAGTAACAGGTAGTGATAGTAATCTAAAGATAGGGAAAAAACAAGAAGAATAACACTAATACGACGGCCGCCTAGCTACTAACTTCTATCGTAATCTTCGACCTCAACCCCACCTTTCAAGTGGCATGTCCTCGTTTGAGCTGAACCTGCATCATATCTTTCCTAATCACCTCATCTCAATACTTCTTAGACGTGTTTCTATCCCTCCTCAGGCCCACAACAACCAACTATGGCTGATTGTACCATAAAAATATTGTTGAATGCCGAAATCAGTTTTGAGCTATTTTAACTGAATAGACAATGGTGCCTTGACCTAGCGTGGGTTTTATGTCTTATGGATCTATGTTGTCTCTAGTAGTATATGCTAGAGGAGGCTAAGTTTTCACCAGATAGTACTAAAGAAAAAGAAAAAAATGTTTCTTTTGAATCAAAGGTAGGGGTAACACCTACCTTCATTCTACCCTCTCCATACCCCACTTGTGGGATTACAATGGATATGTTGTTGTTGTCGTTCTTTTGAATCAAATGCATGAAGGGTTTTGAACTCTGCCTATATCTGGGTGTTGATGCATCAACTAATATTAGTCTTAGGCTCTTATCCATCAAGCTCTTTGGTATATAACTGTTTCAAAATAAAGAAAAAAAAGGGGAAAATACCAACATATAGTATGTGAACATAATTTTAAATCAACTATCTTTGTCAGGAGAAAAGTGCTGGCCCAGTGACTAAAGAAGAGCTCGGAAGAGCTACTTGGACTTTTCTTCACACACTTGGAGCTCAGGTCAAGTATTAACCTTTTCTATATCAGCAGTTGACTTTCTACTAGGCTTTAAAAACCTTTCAGTGAGAAATTTTAGCCGAAGTTGTTTAGGCATTTCAGTTGAACATTATTTAGAAATAAGGCATGTCCATTAGTAATATTGATACCATAGTTAAGGGAGGTGAGACCACTTATTACACCTCTAATTGCTTGATCATGTTCATTAATTCTTTTTGTCTGTTCCTCTGCTGTTTGGTCTCGAGCCGGGGGTCTATCGGAAACAGCCTTTCTACCTTACCTTTCAGGTAGTGGTATAGACTGCGTACACTCTACCCCCCCATACCCCACTTTGTGGGAATATACTGGATGTTTTGTTGTTGTTCTTTAATTCTTCTAGTTAGACAATAAATGGTCTGGTTTTAAATTTATTCTACAATGTTGTTATATATTTAGTCTACTCGATCCTCTTGGCTGTTAATAACAATGTCTTTTAATCCTGGACACCACAGTTGTAGGAAAAGGTCTTTTGAAAGTGTAGCTATACAATAATGTTCCACAGGGTAATCCTTTTCCACATGGCTCTGTTTTTTTCTCTTTTCGTGCGCTTGAAAGTAATTTATGCTTTTCTTCATTGAATATTCTTACCTGTTGACCTTTATGATCATGAGCTGACTTGTTCTTTTTTATCCAGTATCCAGACAAGCCAACCAGACAACAAAGGAAAGATGTGAAAGAACTGGTATGGTACTCTGTCATCTTAGATGACTTTTTTTTCTTGATATCAGAACTTTGTGTTTGAAAGATGATATTGCATTAGGTCAATGAAGCTAGTTTAGAAAGTTTTAAGGGCTGTGTTGACGTTTAAGGTGACTGTCAGTATGGGATATGTTACGCACCAATGCATCCACCTTTTTGCTAGTTCTTGACCTTGATGTCCATATCACATAAGGATTCTGCTCATAGGGTTGGAGAAAAAAATGAGCTTTTTAGAAACTAAAGGATTGCTTTTGTTGTTTGCCCGCAGATGGCAATATTATCTCGCATGTACCCTTGCAGTGAATGTGCAGATCACTTCAAAGAAGTTCTAAGGTACCTAGTTTATGAGCTTGCATGAGAGCAATAGGTACATTTTCTTTTTAAAGATTTGTCCAGTTCATTTTCCAATTCTCAGTTGTTAAACCTATATTTTATGGGACTGGCTTAACATTCCCATGTGATAGGCTTTGCTAGGTGCAGTTTTCTTTTAAAATGTGGTTGGGGTCAAGGTGTGGTTTGGTGGCGAAGCGAGCCAAAGCACCTTCGGATGCACTACAGAGCTTACTGCATGTGAACACTGAGGAGATGATAATGTGTCTTGCGCCTAACACAGAGGCGCACGCCTGCCAAACTTTACACATCTAAGCCTGTGAAGGACAATTTGTCTCTTAGTATACAAAGTTTTCTATTTTGTGATGGCCCACTTGTTGATTAACTTCCATGATATTCTTTATGGTGTCCCTGTACGTAAAGCAAAAGATTTGAGTGAAAAAAGAGATGAGTTTCAAGCAACCGTGTCAATGATAAGTAAGGGCAGAAACCAATTAGCATTTCAAAGATACAGGAGGGAGGGGCGTGGTACATAAATAGGAACGCAAATATCCGATGGAAGAAAATATCTTTTGCATTTAATAGAGTACCAAGTTAAGTGCTGTGTTGAAGGACCTGGGAGCTCGGCCACAAGAAACATGATGGAGGAATTAGGAGATAAGAAGAACATTCAAGTAAAAAATAGAGTGCTACAAGAAGCGCCACTAAAATCAGAAGACAAAGAAGCCTTTAAAGAGTGTAAGAGAGTTAGGGAACTAAGAGGGCTATTAGTAAAGCTCAAGGAGAAGTGCTAAATAACTTGTATCAAAGCTAGGACCTAGTAGGGCCAAAAGGTAAGAGACATGTGAGGGGAAAAGGGTAAAGACTTAAATCAGGTAAAGTACTATTAAGATGATTCTCAACAAGTGTTAATAGATGATAATGAGATTAAGGATAGATGGTGAGATTGTTTTGATCAATTATTCAACTTGGATCATGGGGATAACTCTTTCATGTATCTATGCATGATAAACTTTAGCTACACTTGTAAAGTTGGGACTAAAGTGTGCCATAAAAATAAGGATTAAAAGCATGCGTTTTGCTGGTATTTCATAGAGGGTTGGAAGTATCTTCGAAAGGTTAGAGTAATACGACTTCAAACTATTTATAGCTATATTAAGGAGTGGAAGAATGCCCTATAAACGAGAAGGAGTACCTTGATTTTTAAATATAAGACAACGGGGATAAAGTTGTACTAAATATTGCAGCTGTAGGCTTTTTTTTTTTTTTGGATAACCACTATTGCGGCTTTAGACTTATAGCCATAAGCTGAAAATTTGGAAGGGGGAGGGGGGGATCATAGACTATAGACTTAGAGATGCTACAAGAGTGGCGGAAAACTAGTTTGCATTTATGCCCGTTGGATCTGCAATGATAACTATTTGCTAAGAAGATTGATGAAAATTTATAGGGAGAAAAAAGGATCTACAGAGTGTATACATTGACCTAGAAAAGATATGATAGAGTGCCGTTTTGTAGAACACGAATTGCTATTAAATATATATAGGCCATGAAGATATGTATTGGATTCCCCATTTAGTTGGGAATTTCAGAAGAGTTCTCCAACTAGGTATTGGCCAGCGTCAAGCAGTGAGATCACTGGTCAAGGTGATGCGAGATTACTTTTCTCCGTGATGTTACTTTTTTCTGCCTTGACATGCTCAAAAAGCTTTACAAGTTTCGTCCAATATGTTGATGAACTTTGTTTCTCATGTTCTCTACAGAGCAAATCCTGTACAAGCTGGATCTCAAGCTGAATTTTCACAATGGCTATGTCACGTGCACAATATTGTCAATAGAAGGTAATACTGCATCTTAATGATTTTTGTGTATGTTCTTCTGTGCGTCTTTCATGTCAAGAAAGAGGACAAAAAACTCTTTTAAGTATGATATTAATGTATAAGCTCCAAACCTTTTGTAATTTGAATCTTTTTAGTACAATCTTCCACGGATCTATCGGAAACTATCTCACATCTGAGGTAGTGGTATGGACTGCGTACACTTACCCTCCCCAAACCCCACTTTGTAGGAATATACTGTTTTTTTTTTTTTTTTTGTTGTTGTTAGTACAATCTTATTTGAAACTTCTTTTTTGACCCTAACTTGTCAAGCCCTCTTGATGTTCATTATAGAAAAGATTTGCTGGAGTTGAGATGCATCCAGTGACAACTTCCCCCATTCATAGTACCAATAGTACTACAGCATTTTTCTCGTAGTTGCTCATCTTACGATCTTTGTTACTCGTTATTTCCTATGCTTCGGTTATCGCATTATTTGGGTGTTGTTATTGCTCCTTGTTTTCTGAATGCTATGTTATGCTTTCCCTATCATTTGCTATGTCCTCTTGTATTTTTCTTAAACAGCCTTTCTACCTCTACGAGGTAGGGTAAGGTTTGCATACACCTTACCCACCGATACAAAATGTTATTACTTTATTTCTTAAGCAAATCCATATAATTCTATACAGTTTGAGCAAGCCTAAATTTCCATGTGATCGGGTTGATGCTCGGTGGGGCAAGCTTGACTGTGAGCAGCGCGCATGTGATTTGCAAGGGACTGATAAGTTTTGGTTTTGACAATATAATGAAGCTCTTATATTAGGAAAATGACATACAAGGTAATCCCAGAATTTGTTGCATCATTCAAAACTCCTATCCAAGGAAACAAGATACATATTTTGCGCGGCAGACACTTTCGACTTTGAGAGCATTTAGTTGATATTATCAGTATCTCTTCATTGGTGAAAAACTTTATGTGGCAACCCTTTCCAAGGTGAAGCCAATGTTCCCAGAGGAATGTAAATTTATTCTACAATGCTAAGTAGCATCTGTATCTATATTGTTAAGTGCTGGTTATAAACCTTTGAAAGCCTGGAAGAGACTCTAGTTAAAGTGTTAATGTTACTCCTAAAAGATTCTTACCAAAGGACATTGTAAAATATTCTTCAAACTCCCTTACCATTTATCTGTACTATCAATTTATCTAGAGTGAAGGTCAAAAACACGCCTAAAGTATCTCGGTTTTCGAGTTTCATACCTGAACTATCAACAACAATTTATCAAAACACCTTCAAGTATCAATTGTTCCCTTTTTCTAATTGAAATATCACTATCGTTCAAGTAGAAAACTCACGCTTAATAGTTCTGAAACTCAAAAAATTAAAATACTTTTAAGGAGTGTTTTTGACCATTTAACTCAATTATATAAGTTTCAAATTTCGATAGATCGCTAATTGCTGCTTATCGAGGTGATTATCGAGATCATGCCTATTTTTGTTACAAGAATAAAAAAGTATCCAAAAGGCATTCTTGCAGAAGTGTCAAATGCACTTTATTTTGGTTAATCAGCCTTTAAAATTGATAGAACTCCTGTAATACTCTTGAAATGTAAACGAGAATCGGAGCAATTGGTATTTTTATTACTAATCAGTGGAATACCGGTCAATACACGAAATGGAATTACACTGCAAATGGAAACTATAATTGGAAATTAAGCTCCTCCAATGGTGATTCCAGCTCCTGTAATGGAGAAGATGAATAGGAATTTAGAATTGGAAGAAGAGGAGAAGAGAATTAACGAGAGAAAATCTGTTGAGAGGGAAAATGTACCAAATCCATAACTGCCTTCCCTCCGTATCATTAGTTAGTTATGAATAACTAATCATAATGATTTCCGCTGTCCGATCATATATTTTGTGTGAGATGTAATCTGAGTCTTCCTTTTCTTGACGTTAGAGATTATAACACGTATCCTTGAATCCTTGTTCCTGATGTTGCCATGTCATGTGTACACTTTCCTAATATTAATCCCAGATTAGAAGCCTCTTCACACTTCAACTGCTAACACCTAAATCATTACAATATCCCTTCGATGAAAAAGGACCTTGTCCTCAAGGTCATGTTTGAGACAAACTTTGGAAACTGACTGTGAATATAGCCCCAATCCTCCCAAGTTGCTTTATCTGGGCTCATGTTAGCCAACTGCACCAAGACCTTAACACCAACGTTGTTGTTAACCTTCTCCATTCAGCGTTGTAGTATGGTGATCGGTTGAATCAAGACATGGCCTTTCCCATCGCAATCTGGTGGTTGTGATTGTACTAGAATAGTAGGTCCCACCCATTCTTTCAGCTGCGAAACGTGGAACAGGGGGTGAATAGTAGCTCCGGTCGATAGATCCAGATGGTAAGCAACAGATCCAATCTTCTTCAAGATTTTATATGGTCCATAAAACATAGCGCTTAATTTGAGATTTTCTTTGAATAGCCACTGATGATTGACGATATGGTTGCAGCGAAGAAATTCATACGAGATTGGGCCTGCAGTAGATTCTCCCTTAATTTCTGAAGCATGGCCTACCGTTGCGCAAAACAAAGACCAACTGGAGAACGTGTGGAATGGGACAGTGAGCCCATCGAAAGCTGGGGAGGTGGATACCCGTAAAGAGCCTCAAAGGGGTCGTCTGCAAGGAGGTATGATGGTTGGTGTTACACTACCACTCCGCTAAAGGTAACCACTACAACCATTCTTTGGGTTTGTACTAGTCATGGCTCGAAGATATGCCTCAACGCAACGATTAAGCCTCTCTGTTTGACCGTCCATCTGAGGGTGGTAGGCGGTGGACATAGCGAACTTAATGCCCATGGCTTTGAACAATTGTTGACAAAAGAGACTAGTGAAAATAGGGTCTCGATCAGTCACAATGGATTGAGGCAAGCCATGTAATTTGTAAATTTCAAGTAAGAACACATCTGCAACATGCTGAGCTGTAAATGGGTGTTTCAGGGCCAAGAAATGGCCATATTTAGTCAATCGATCCACGGCCACAATTATGAGATCCTTGTGGTTAGATAGAGGCAGTCCCTCTACAAAATCCATGGCTATATCTTTCTAAGGACTGATGGGCATGGGTAGAGTCTGAAGCAAGCCTAAGGGGTGGATGTTCTCATTCTTTGTCCTCTAGCAAACGTCACAAGCTGCAATCTACCTAATCACATCCTGTTTTATGTTAGTCCAATAGAAAATAGAGTGAATTCTTCTGTAGGTACCCAACTGTCTTGAATGACCCCCTAAGGGTGACAAGTGCAGTACCTCAAAGACTTGAGACCTCAAATTAGTGGCTCTACCCATGAAAATTTTTTGCTTGTATCGGATGACACCATGCACTAGAGTGTAGTTGGGCTTTCTCATAGGATCGACAATCAACTCTGTGAGTAATTGACTGGAGAATGGATTATGTTCATAACTAAGAACAACCTGTTGCATCCAAGTTGGTTCTGATGAAGTAAGGGCATATGTAGAGCCTTCCCCTTCTTGTCTCCTAGAAAGGGCATCAGCCACTCTGTTATCAGTCCCCCTTTTGTATTGTACTTCGTAGTTAAGGCTAAGTAACTTAGTCAGACTGCTCAAGCAAATATTTGAGACTTGGTGGTCTGTCTTAATAATGAAGTGCCCCCCTTGTAAATAATGCCTCCATCTATTCACTACTGCCAACAAAGCCATATATTCCTTTTCATAGGTAGATAGTCCCCAATGCTTAGGACATAGAGCTTTGCTGAAAAAAGCTAAGGGTCAGCCCTCCTGCATAAGCACAACACCCATTCCCTTGGAGCAAACATCAGCCTCCATTACAAATGTTTTAGAAAATCCACCAAAGCAAGAACAGGGGCAGTAGTCATGATTGATTTTAGGTGCTGAAAAGCTGCATCTGCTTCACTATTCCAGTGGAAGAATTATTCTTTAATAAACTGGTTAAGGGTTTGCTTATCACCCCATATAATTGGATAAACCTCCTATAGTAACCCGTTAACCCTAAAAAACCCTCTCAGAGCCTTAAGAGTTTTAGGTAAAGGCCAATTAACCATTGCATCAATTTTAAAGAGGTCAGTAGACACACCTTGACCCGCGATGATATGACCCAAGTATTCTACTTGTGATTGTCCAAAAGAGCATTTGGATCTCTTGGCATACAAATGCCCTTTCCTCAAAATAGTCAGCACTTTCTTCAAATATAAAATGAGGTCTTGCATAGTAGGACTATACACTAATATGTCATAAAAAAAGACTAATACAAACTGCCTCAAATAGTCTTTGAAAACTTGATTCATTAACCCTTGAAAAGTGGCCGAGGCATTAGTTAAACCAAATGGCATGACCTTGAATTCATAGTAACCCAAATGTGATCTAAAGTCTATTTTGTAGATGTCCTCCTCATTCATTCTAATTTGATGATATCTATCCCGTAGGTCAATTTTTGAAAAGAAAAATGATCTACTAAGTTCATCCAATAAGTCATCAACTAAAGTAATAGGAAACTTATCCTTAATAGTGAGCTTATTGAGCTCCCTGTAATCAATGCAAAACCTCCAACTCCCATCCTTTTTCTTCACTAACAGCACCGGGGATGAAAAGGGGGAATGGCTAGGCTGAATAATGCCACTATTCAACATGTCTTTAATTTGTTTTTCAATCTCATTTTTCTAAAAGAAATTATACCTGTAAGGTTTGATACTAACTGGTTCTGCTTCTGGTTTAAGGGGAATGGAGTGGTCCTGCATCCTCTTAGGTGGCAATGATAATGGTTGTACAAATACATCCTCAAAAAGGACCAATGTATCAGTAATTTCTGCAGGTACAGTCTCTTTCTCCACCACCTCTATTGCTGTGATAGTGAAAAGATGTGCCCATAGTCCTTCCCCTTCTTCAACATGTGTTTAATGCTGCCCGAAGTCATGCTTTGAAGAATCCCTTCATTATACATACCCTTGAGTTCTACTCTCCTTCCTTTATGCGCCACTTGAGTTGAGTAATCCATAAAGTCCAACAACACTAGATTGTGGTTTTTCATATAATCACCTCCAAGTATCATGTCACTTCCTCCCACCCCCCCCCCCCCCCCCCCTCCCAAGTCTCAAGGTGTCTTCGAACTCAATACTTTGTTTCTTCCATTTAAACTTAGGAAAGAAATGCAAACTCATTAGTTTTACCCTATTAACTACAGTGACTCTCATTGGAATAGCTTCCTCAATCACACAACCAATTTGTTTAGCTGTACTCATGTCCATAAAACTATGAGTGTTACTAGAGTCTAGCAATATTATCAGTTCCTTCTTCTTAGATTCCCCTTTAAGTCTGATGGTATTAGGAACTATAGTACTTGAAAAGGCATGCAAACTAATTGCTTCATCCATAGGAATCTCCTCTGGAAGCTCTTTAGTATATTTTCTTTCTCAAGCTGGTTCCCTGATTCTTCTTCCTTAGACTCCACTACAGCTGATATAGTATTCAATTGTTTGTTTCTACACTGATGATATTTGTCTCCACATTTGTAGCATAGCCCTTGGTTCCTTCTCACTTCCCAAAGCTTGTTTGCATTAGCTATAGGGTTTGTAGACCCTTCCCTAGCCCCTTAGATAGTAGGCTTAGTACTGAAATTGTTGTTGGTGTTTGATTGGGGGGTCCTGCTCCACACCATTTTATTCCTCTTGTTCATGGTATCCCACACCTTCTCTTGATGTCTGGCTTTGTCGACTGCTTAACTCAATATAAATGGGTCCAATATCTTAACTGTGTGCTTGATTTCATCCTTAAGCCCTTCAATAAAGAATCCCAAGAAAAATTCCTCTGAAATTGTGGGATTTCTAATCAAGACCCATGCCTTCAATTCCTCAAACTTCTTTAAGGTAGTCATTAATTGTACCTTTCTGCTCCAACTTTTTAAATTCGCGCAGAAGATTTAAGCCACTATTTGTAGATTCCTCAAATCTTTTACATATTACTTCACTAAATTCAGCCCATCTAACTGTGCCTTTGCTCAGGTGATATGAGAAGTACCACTACTCTGCTTTGCCATTCAGGTGTAGCACTGCCATATCCAGTCTTTGCAGCCGATCCTCAACATGGTTAAAGTAAAAGTATCGCTCACACTTCCTCAACCAAGACTTGGGGTTGCTGTTCTCAAAATATGAGAATTCGATCTTATATGCTTTGTAAAATTTATTAGGCCTGTTCAGCGGTGGATCAAAGCGTCCTACTATGTGAGGTTGCTGCCCAGACCCTTTCGCTTGTTGTTGTCCCCTAGGAGGACTACCCAAAATACCATCGTGAGCTGGAAGAAGCCGCTCCATTAACACATCCAACATGCAACCTCGTTCGTCGATCTTCGCGTCACTCAACCCCAATTTCTGATTTATATCTGCCATGTATTGTTGTAGCTATGTGTCAATTTTCTTAATGTGCACTTCTGCAGCTTTTGCCCTAGTTTTCGCCATCTTTGATTTGGTCAGGATTTTTCTCTGATACCACTTGTAATACTCTTGAAGTGTAAACGAGAATCGAAACAACTGATATTTTTTATTAGTAATCAATGGAATACAGTTTAATACACAAAATGAAATTACATCGCAAATGAAAACTATTACTAGAAATTAAGCTCCTCCAATGGCGATTCTAGCTCCTATAATGGAGAAAATGAATAGGAATTTGAAACTAGAAAATAGAAGAGAATTAACGATAGAGAAAATCTGTTGAGTGGGAAAATGTACCAAATTAATAATTGTCTTCCCTCCGTATCATTAGTTAGTTATTAATAACTAATCATAATGATGGAGAAAATGAATAGGAATTTGGAACTAGAAAATAGAAGAGAATTAACGATAGAGAAAATCCGTTGAGAGGGAAAATGTACCAAATCAATAATTGTCTTCCCTCCGTATCATTAGTTAGTTATTAATAACTAATCATAATGATTTCCGCCATCCGATCAAATATTTTGTGTGAGATGTAATCTAGGTCTTCTTTTTTTTGACGTTAGAGATTATAACACGTGTCTTTGAATCCTTGTTCCTGATGTTGCCACATCATGTGTACACTTTCCCAATATTAATCCCAGACTCAAAGCTTTTCACATTTCAGCAGCTAACACCTAAATCATTACAACTCCCATAGTTTGGAGTATAACATGCCTCACTATAGTAGCTCACTTGCAAATCACGTTAATTTTTCATTGTTAGAGCTAAATTGAGATTAAAATACATAATACATACCATTAACACGTGGAAGAATGAATTATTAGCCTAATTAACAAACACCATTTGGTATTCTGTAGTGTTGTGAACCAATATAAATTCATCCAATTAATTTTAGGAACAGATCAAACTTCTTCACCAATCCATGCCACGACCGTGAATCATTCAAGAAAAGTGAAATGTGTCAAGATTAGAATAAAATTTTCTTATCACAGCGCGAATTACAAGCATGTATCAATCTTATCCCATCTGGTAAAAGATATAAAGATAAATAGTATGATATGTCACTGCAACACCTAGTCCAAACAAACTAAACGAAAGATTCAATACTATTCTAAGCAGTCATTCAATAGTAGCGTGAACCAGTATCATAGACACGACCACCTGGGTATTGGACTCTTGGTTCATATCCGTGATCCCTTCCACTGTTGCCAAGAAAGCGCGCATTCTCCCTATAAGAGTCATAACTGTCAGCGTTATAGGCTGCCTGTCGTTCTGCTGGTGAGTTATAGGCAACTTGTCGTTCTCCTGCTGGAGAGTTCATTGCCACATATCCACGAGCATTGCTAGCGGCCATGCTACTGTGTCGGTAGTTGTCCAAAGCAACTTGCTCATACTGTTGTTTTCTGGCATGAGACTCCCTTCGAAGGACTTCATCTCTGTGACTAGCTTGCCTGGCGCGAAGGGCAACTAGCTGTTCTTGATATTGTGTGTTGATTGCATTTATCCGCTGAAATATATATGCCAATAATGTTACTCTCATCGGAACAAGATTTTGATACCAATAAAAGCGTTAACACGCAATAGTTAACCATAACTGATATAAAAGCAATCCTAAGATAAAAATTCCTGCAAGTTTTTGCACTGTATTGTCCAATGTCCATATATGTATGACTACCGCAATAATATTACTCAATGTTTCAAACTTTCAATATCAAATATCAAGATTCTTTACAATAATAAAACATAGTTACATGACATGAATACAAAGTAAAGAAGAGAAGCACGCGGGGTAACATCATAAATTGGGAATCTTAGCTTTCTTATAGAAGAAATAGATGTTGCGAGTGCCATGCTGATTTTCAGTTTCATGTATGGGAAGATTTTCTCTACTACTTCTATCTATCTATCTACTTCTCGTGATGTTTTGGTTCTCTATTTGACTTTACTTTTCACAAGAAAAAGTATCTTCACATTCTGAATGTGGCTCTAGGGAAAAGAAGCATCATTAGAGTACGAAAATGACTTTGCATGCAGTTATTCTTATTCCCATATAAAGTTAGTGACCAGTTTGAAATTAATTGAATATAAAACTGCCACTCATCTCCATCCCAAGTAGAACAATGTTGCAAAACTGAGAATCCATAAAGGAGACAAATGTTCGGCTAGGGTTAGAAGGAATGAAATTCATGGTGATGAGGTATTTTTTTAATACCATGCTATCCGAGTCAGCTTGTCCATACCTTGACTAATTCCATGGAATACCTACTGCCTCCCAGCATAGGTCTCAGGTAGCTCTGTACAGCAATGCTAAACAGATGGGAATAAAATCACCCAGTGTTATTGCCTCCGCTAAATTTGAACCTGAGACATTGTGGTTCTCAACCCACTTCACTGGTCACACGCTTAAGAGCACTATAACTCACCTAATTATTTTTTTCTTTTTGAAATTGGTAACTTTGTGTCATATCACAAAACAGAATATGGGTTGTACTGGAACCATATATACAGATGGCACTCCACTTTCATTGCTAAACGTCAATTATAGAGACAGTCATTGCAGTACCTTTGGTTACACCAAAAACATAACCGTAAAATACAGTTTACCTTAACCTTCTGCACACTATTCTCTACATTCTCAAAACACCTAGAATTCCCTTCTTTCCAGGTTGTCCACCATATTCTGGCAGGGATAATTCTCCATCTACCTCTGACTTTTACATGTACACCTGCTTCCTACCAGCTCTTTAAAGCCTCAGAGACCTTCCTAAATCATAACCATTTCATCTTTTAATCTCTACCGACGGGAAAATAAGATAGAGACCCATATTTGGTTTCTTCTTTCCTAAGTATTTGCCAACTTAATGTTTCTACATCAGCTAAATTCTGTCTGACAAACTTGAAGAGAATGAAGACAACCTCAATTGAGGTCAGATACCAAACAAGTGAGGTGACTGCTTGCTCTTCAATGTGTATACATCCTAGGTTGCTGCTATAGAAATTCTGATGGAGACAGCTTAAAGAGACATAATGAACACAAGAAAAAATCCATCTACACTTCTAGTACCCATCTCTGTCAAGACATGCATAGTAGCACATTCTTGTTAATTCTTTCCCTTATCTTTGAATAAGTAGAGAATGATATTCTAGTCTCATAAACAAGCATGGATATAAGCTTCTTGATAATTTTTGGCATAAATACTTTAATATGCATTTCGGCATGAACAATTTTGACATTAATTCCAGCTTATGCTTCGGAATAGCAGGACTTAGATCTGGTTTACAATTTTGCTAAAGCTTGACCAGTAAGTACCGTCTGTCCTAATCCCAAGTTGATTTGCAGGTAAAGCTTAACTGTACAAAATACTGGCTGAAACATTAATAATTTTGCACCAGAAACAGGGAGAAAAAAAGGGGTAATTGAATTTCAAGTGATAACCAAAGAACGGAAATGAAAGTACAGGGATTATGCATTTCCACTGGGAAGAAAGGCTCAGATATTTTAACGCAGATATATGAAGGGAAAATGACGGGGAGCCTTAGAGTAACTGCTAAAGTTGTTGCCATGTGACCAGGAGGTCCCGGGTTCAAGCCTTGGAAACAGTCTCTGGCAGAAATGTAAGGTAAGGCTGCATACGATAAACCCTTGTGGTTGGGCCCTGCGCATAGTGGGAGCTTTAGTGCACCGGACTACCCTTTTTTATATATGAAAGGAAAAGAAGGTTCCGCACTAATTAGCAAAATAGCAAAATGCATAAAACATCAGCAAAAATTTCTCAGAATTTTTTTAACCTCCCAATCCCCCAAGCTTCATTAGTTACATACATATATTTAGAAAGTAGGAAAAATGAATATAAAAACCTAAGAAAAGTTCTAGACTCAGCCGCTGATATCCTTCTTTTATACCATGTACTACCTTATAGAACAAACTTAACTTGTGTATACAAGTTTTCTTGACAAGACAGACACCGTATAACAAGTTGCAGATTTCCGATTCCATGAAAACCAGTATTATATCTAAGAAAATCCATTTGTATCTTATTGCACCAAGTAGGTTAATGTCTCATCTAGTCATAACTATTCACTGCTGTTCTACCTACTCAGGGTGGGCATTCTAGAAAAGCAGCCAAAGAAGGATAAAGTTTCAGTAACCAACATATGGGGGATAAATTATAGAAGGAGCATCAAAACAGTTTAACTTACCTAGATTAGAAGTTCAACATATAATATCTTTTGAGCTAAACGTTTGGTCCTATCATGTATTACAGACTACTTGGTACATTTAAATATTTGATTTGTCTTAATAAAGTCTATCCAAATTTTGGAAGAGGACAGAGACATTGTTCAAACTCATTGAGGGCAGAGACTGCAGGAACGGTGTCCCTAGGAAAATTCACTCATCTACAGGTAGAACATTTGTAATAACCCATGCCATTAATTAATGAGTATTTGTAGTGGCAAAAGAAAAAAAATATAAAGGGATGAAAAAGTGGGCTGAAGCCCATTTAAAAAAAAATAATGGGATGAAGCCCATTTAACCAAAAAAAAAACAAAGAAAAGAAGAGAAAGATTAAAAAAAAAGGAAAAGGGAATGCGCTTTATGCCCATCTGCACGTCTAAAGCAAAGTTAAAAAGGGATCAAGGGAAAGGGGGATGTTCTTCGAGTAGCAACCTAAACCAAAAAAGAGAAAGAATCACTAGCCACCTTCTTTCTTTTAAAAAACAACAACAAAGAAAGCAGTGAGAGTTCTGGCTTTTGCGATCTTGTGAAGGAACACGAAGAGGGCTCAACAAGTGAAAAGAAAAATAAAGAGAAGTAGAAGAGGAAGGTAAATTCCTTAATTTGGATTATACATTTAATTTGTATTCCATGATTATAGATTTGGGATTGAGAGTTTTAAGAATCAAGAGGTTAAGAAGCGTATAAAATTGTTCACTCTCATGAACCGAGAGAGTATATTAAATGATTGAATTGTAACTTTTATACTTTCGGCTTAACCAAAGAATAGTGCACAGACAACAAGGTCATCGTGGTTAAGATATTGAGAAAAATCAACTATAAGTCTGTTTCCATGGACTGAAGCAAAATTTAGTATAAGCTAACAAATCGAGAGTCAATCATGAAATTTCTAGAGTTGGATAGTTTAAAGTAGTTAAGTTTAGCCTAAACGAAGAAATTGACATAAGATTGATATGATTATAGATTAATCGAAGGAAATCGTACGGATTTCTTGAGGTGACAAAGTTAGTATCAGAACGCCTAGGTTATTTTTGTGACTATTGGAGCACACAGTAGTAGTAGAATCTCAATTATGGTTATGTTGTTGGTCATTTCTATAATCATGATTCTGTGAGAGCGTAACAGGATATGTCTTGATTTTCTTTCACATTCTTCCTTGCATATGTGACGTTTAGGACCGCTTAGATGAATCTAACCTTATTTGTTTTGTTAATCAAATGGTCCACACTCGAGCATCTAATGATAGAGGAAGAGACGGAGCTCATAGAAAGGGGCAAGATAGGGGTTGTGGTGATACCGCAGGGAATCGCACTACCACTCCGAGAATTTCAAGAGAGCCCACTCCTGAAATAAATGCTAGACCACCTCCACCATTGCATGGGGGTAGTACTGTTGAGGCACTTGCTTCCATGCAAAAAGTCATAGAGGGCTTAGACCGACTGGATAGACAAGAGAGGGTTAGACAGCATAATTGTGCACCACCTGATGTAGCACAATGTTTAGAGGAACTCTCTAATGTGGTAAGATAACGCTTTAAAGACAATCCAAATCCACGGATAACAAGAGCTTAATCCAAAGCCCTTAAAATACAAGATCTAATCCAAGATCTTAAAAGAAAACACAAAGTTTCATTAATAGAAAATTGAACTTAAAACTACATAGCTAGAGGTCATTGTCTCTATTTATAGCTTCAAAAGCCTTTGTACAACTCATACATAACTCATTGACAACTCATAGTTGCTAACTCATTTTCTTAATAGCTAAGTATTCTAGAATTATGTAAAAGATAAACTTGACAACTAGTAGCAAAATTCAAATTGACTCTCATTCTATAAGTAGCAAAATTAATTTATGATTCATGAAGGTTCTGGACTAGGTTTAGAATTTTAATATTCCTCATCATTCTTCTCTACTTCTTTGAAACTCGACCTCGAGTTTTCTTCGTAAAGTGTTTGCTCTGGATGATAGAGTGATAGGTCAGCCACATTAAAAGTATTTGAAATATTCATCTCACTTGGCAAATCTACCACATAGGCATTGTCGTTGATCTTCTTTAGAATAGTGTATGGGTCATATTTCTTTTGCCTTAATTTTCCGTGAACACCAGTAGGCAATCTCTCCTTTCTAAGGTATACCATTACTTGGTCATCAACTTGGAATGACATTAGCCTTCTCCCAACTGCTTGTATTTTTTGTTTGATGCTTCTAATACATCTTGAACCTCTTTAAATAATTCTGAATAGTTGTCACCAAAGGTCATAGCTGATCTTGAATTCTCCCTTGTTGGTAGCTTCACTAAATCAACCACATGTCTTGGAACTCTAGTGTACACAATGGAGAAAGGGGAACGACTCATAGATCTACGCTTAGAATTATTATAGGCAAACTCCGCAAGGGATAAAGCTAAATCCCACTATCCTTTCTTATCTCCACAGATGCATCAAATTAAATTTCCTAGAAATTTATTCACCACTTTTGTTTGGCCATCTGTTTGTGGATGGGCAGTGCTTGAAAACTTCAATTCTGTGCTGAATTGTTTCCATAAAGTAAGCCAAAATGCAGCAAGAAATTTGCTATCTCGATCCGAAATAATTGATCTTGGAACACCATGTAGTCTGACTACTTCTCTGAAGAAAAAATTAGCTACATGATGAGCATTCGTTGTCTTACGGCAAGGGATAACATAAGTCATTTTAGAAGATCTGTCTACTATCACGTAAACAGCATCATGTCCTCGCCTTGTCCTTGGTAAGCCAAGTACAAAATCCATTGATAGGTTTTCCTAAGGTGCACTTGGAACGGGTAATGGCATATAGAGTCCGGTGTTTTGAACTTGACCTTTGTATGTTTGGCAAACGGGACACCTTTGCACAAATTTGTCGGTATCTCTCTTAAGTTGTGGCCAATAATAGCATGCTTCCAAATTAGCAATAGTTTTATCACGCCCCAACAAGGCCGCTAAGATTACATGAATGCATTTCTCGAATCAATTTGTCTCGTAGAGAACCTCTGGGAATACATAAGCGGTTTCATTCAAGAGATATCCATCTTGTACCACAAAATTCTCTTCTAATGGTAAACCTTTCGTTTGTTTCACCCAGATTCGCCCGAAGTCTTCATCATTTTCATATAGTTCTTTTATTTGGTCTACTCCTGGTAACTCAGCTTCAAAAGAAACCATGAGACTTGCACGTCGGCTTAAAGCATCTGCCGCTCGATTAGTTACTCCGGACTTGTGGACAATAAGATAATTGAATCTCTCCAGGTATACTGACCATCTTGCTAACATGTGATCCATATGCTTTTGACTTCTAAAATGTTTCAAGGATTGATAACCAGTGCAGACAATGAATTCTTTAGGCATTAAATAGACTTCCCATGTCTTTAATGCTCTCTATAAACAGAATACAACTCTTGCTGGTAAGTACTCCACTTTTGTCTTGCTTCACTTAGCTTCTCACCGAAGAAAGCAACATGTTTCATTTCTTATGATAAAATAGCCCCAATGCCTACTCCACCAACATCACATTCCAACTCAAAGGTCTTGTTGAAATTTGGTAACACTAATACAGGAGTTTGTGACAGCTTTTCCTTAATCTCTATGAAACTAGCTTCAATTTTTTCATCCCATTTGAACTCCCCTTTCTTTAAACATTCAGTGATTGGTGCCATGATAGCACTAAAGTTCTTCACAAATCTTCTATAGAAAGTGGCTAAACTATGGAAGCTCCTTACTTCAGAGATAGTTTTTGGAGTTGGTCATCCCTTTATTGCATCTATTTTGGACTCATCAACTTGAATCCCCTCACTTGAGATAATAAAGCCTAAGAAAACTAGTTTTGTTTAAGGAATACACACTTCTTCAAGTTAACATAGAGCTCATTCTCCTTCAATACATCCATCACCTTTTTGACATGTTCAAAATGTTCCTCCATATTTTTGCTATAGATCAATATGTCGTCAAAATAGACAACTACAAATTGTGACAAGAATGGACGAAGAACCTGATTCAATAGGCGCATGAAAGTACTAGGAGCATTAGAAAGTCCAAATGGCATAACTAGCCATTCATACAACCCCTCTTTTGTCTTGAATGCAGTCTTCCATTCATCACCGAGTCTAATTCATATTTGGTGATATTTGCTTCTTAAATCAAGCTTCAAAAACACCTTTGCTCCACTGAGTTGGCCAAGCATGTCATCCATTCGTGGGATAGGAAATCTATACCTTGTAATGATTTTATTGATAGCCCTACTATCTATGCACATCTGCCAAGATCTATCTTTCCTTGGCGTGAGTAGTGCTGGTACAACACATGGACTTATGCTCTCTCTAACATGTCCCTTACGCAATAACTCTTCTACTTTCTCCCTTAGAATTGCATGCTCTATTGGGCTCATCCTATAGTGTTATAGTGTGATAGGTTGGGAAAACTAGCACTTGGAACAAAATCTATTTGATGTTGAATATTCCTCATAGGAGGTAGATGTTGAGGCTCTCCAAGTATGCTCTGGTATTCAGATAACAGACTTCGCATCTCCACTGGAATTTCTTTTGTTGGTTGCTCATCTCCTTTGACGACTAATGCGACACATAATTTTGATTTCTTCAAGTCTTGAGCAAATTCTTTTGGATTTTGAGTGATGGTTAACATACTCTTCTCTTCTACTTCAGAGGCATTATTAGTAGTCTTGTTTGGAAGTACAATGATTTTTCGTTTGTTCCAAATGAAAGAATACCAATTGTCTCTTCCTTTATGTGTGGTGTTCACATCATATTGCCAGGGTCTTCCAAGAAGAACATGACACGCATCCATATCAACCATATCACATAGAACATTTGATCGATAATACTTACCTAAAAAAAGTGGCAACCAGCATTGTTTGGTGATCCTGATCTTCACTCCTTTCTTGAGCCATCCGATAGTATATGGATTCGGGTGATCATGTGTCTCAAGATTTAAGTGTTCAACCATGTTTTCGGAAACTAAATTCTCACAGCTACAACTATCAATTACCAACTTGCATACCTTTCTATTCACAGTGCATTTGCTTTCGAATATCCTCTTTCGTTGTCTCTTCAGGTTGCATGGTTGAGCATAGAAGGCGTTTGACCACACATACTATTTCTTCTCCCTCTTCTTCACATAGTTCGGGTTCACCTCCACTTTCATAGTTGTCCACCTCTTCATCACTTTCATCACGACGAGTGGTATTGACAAACTTCCTTCTTGGACAGTTGCTTGATATGTGTCCCTCTTCGCGGCACTTGTAACACTTGATCGTATTACAACAACAACAAATCCAGTGTATTCCCACATAGTGGGGTCTGGGGGGTTAAGATGTAGCAGTCCATACCACTACTTCAGGAGAAATAGAAAGGTTGTTTTCGATATACCCCCGGCTCAAGACAAGGAATAATAAACAGATACTTAATAAAGCATGGAACAGGATGTCAAGACAAAAATACGCCACCCACAAGGAATAATAAACAAAGAATAGTAAACACATTCGTAATAAAGTATACAACAAAGTGTCCTAGCAAAGAATAATACATCTACCAAGTAATGTCCTACCCCAACGACTCAAACTGGCACTAGCCTTCTATCCTAATCCGTGCCCTCCAGATCTTCCTTATCTAGGGTCATGTCCTCAGTGAGCTGTAACTGCTCCATGTCCCGCCTGATCACCTCTCTCTAATATTTCTTCAGCCTACCCCTACCTTGCTTGAAACCATCCAAAGCAAGCTTCTCACACCTACGAACCGGGGCATCCGTGCCCCTCCTCATCACATGCCCGAACCATCTCAATCGGACTTCCCGCATCTTGTCCTCCACCGAAGCCACTCCAACCTTTTCCCAAATAGTCTCATTTCGACCTCTATCACCCCTATTAAGCCCACACATCCAACGCAACATCCGCATTTCCGCCACCTTCAATTTTTGAATATGAGAGTTCTTGATTGGCCAACATTCCATTCCATACAACATGGCCGGCCGGACTGTCACCCTGTAGAATTTGCCTTTAAGCTTGGGCGACACCTTCCTATCACACAACACCCCCGAGGCGAGCTTCCACTTCATCCATCCCACTCCAATACGATGGGAGACATCCTCGTCAATCTCACCATTCTCCTGAATCATGGACCCCAGATACTTGAAACTATCCCTCTTACACACCGTCTGGGAATCCAACCTTACTACTACCCCGTCTTCCTGCCTCACATCATTAAACTTGCATTCCAAATATTCTTTCTTGCTCCTGCTCAACCTGAACCCTTTAGACTTAAGGGTCCGTCTCCACACCTCTAATTTATCATTCACACACCCCACGTCTCATCAATCAAAACATCATCTGCAAAAAGCATACACCAAGGCACCTCTCCTTGAATACGCCGCATCAACACATCCATCACCAAAGCAAACAAAAACAGGCTAAGAGTGGAACCCTGATGCAATCCCGTCAAGACAGGAAATGCTCTGAGTCTCCTCCCGCCGTCCTCACCTGAGTCTTAGCTCCATTATACATGTCCTTGATTGCTCTAATATACGCCACCGGTACCCCACTCACCTCCAAGCATCTCCAAAGCACCTCCCTAGGGACTTTGTCGTACGCCTTCTCCAAGTTGATAAACACCATGTGCAGATCTCTTTTCCTTCCCCTATACTGTTTCACCAGTCTCCGCACCAGATGAATTGCCTCCGTCATCGAGCGCCCGGGCATAAATCCAAACTGATTTTTCGAGATAGACACTATCCTCCTCAACCTCAACTCGACCACTCTCTCCCAAATCTTCATAGTGTGGCTCAATAACTTAATACCTCTATAGTTATTGCAACACTGAATGTCACCCTTATTCTTATAAAGAGGGATCATAGTACTTCATCTCCAAGCCTCGAGCATTTTCGCCGACTTGAAAATGTCGTTAAATAATTCAATCAACCACCTTAAGCCAGCCTCTCCAGAGAACTTCCGAAAATACACAGGGATCTCATCAGGCCTCGTCGCCCTACCCCTACGCATCCTGCGAACAGCCTCTCTGACCTCTTCTACCTTAAAACGTCTACAATAACTAAAATCACGACACTCCTCTGTGTGTTCCAGCTCCCCTAAAACAATAACTATATCCCCTTCTTCATTCAATAACCTATCGAAGTACGACTGCCATCTCTTCTTAATGTGACCATCCTCCACCAATACTCTACCATCCTCCCCCTTAAGCAATAACCATTGTATTAGATGGTTGCTTATCATTATTTTTGCTAGAAGATGGTGCCTTTTCATTTTTCTTTGCTTTAGATGGAATAAACTTCCCCTCCTCTTGGCGTGGAGAACTTTTTGATATACTTTCTGGGCGAGAATAAGACGCGGCTTTACAAGACTTCTTGGTCTTTATATATCTCTCAGCTTTCAAGGCAAGAGTTTGAGCTTGATTTATTGACCAAATTTGTGGTATGCCAAGACATTCTTAGATAGAATCATTGAGACCATTGATATACCTTGCGACTTGTTGGTCTTCATTTTCAGAAAGATTGCACCTTACTTGTAATCTTAAGTCCTCTGTATAATCAGAAACAAATTTATTACCTTGAACACAGTTATGGAACTGTAGGTACAAGAGTTGTTCATAATCCACAGGCGAGAACCTAGCCTTTCGAAGTGCTTTCATTTGTGGCCAATATCTTACACAATTTTCACCCCTCAAACGAAGCTCTTCTTGATGACGATTCCACCAAGCTCCAACACCTCCTTTCAATTTATATGCCACCAATGGTACTCGACGATCTGGAGGGATGTTCATAATCTCAAAGAATGTCTCCACCTCATAGATCTAATCTTTCTTCTAGGTTATTCACCCTATTTGTAAGATCC
Source organism: Capsicum annuum (assembly GCF_002878395.1). Taxonomy (NCBI): domain Eukaryota; kingdom Viridiplantae; phylum Streptophyta; class Magnoliopsida; order Solanales; family Solanaceae; genus Capsicum; species Capsicum annuum. The sequence continues at coordinate 227,054,576 of NC_061121.1, read as the reverse complement.
TCCATTGCTCTGATACTGATGTAGCACAATGTTTAGAGGAACTCTCTAATATGCTAAATAAAGCAAACCACACAATTTGTTGAAGGAACAACTTCAATGTGTGGTAAGATAACGCTTTAAAGACAATCTGAATCCACGGATAACAAGAGCTTAATCCAAAGCCCTTAAAATACAAGATCTAATCCAAGATCTTAAAAGAAAACACAAAGTTTCATTAATAGAAGAGTTGAACTTAAAACTACATAGCTAGAGGTCATTGTCTCTATTTATAGGCTTCAAAAGCCTTTGTACAACTCATTGGCAACTCATACGCAACTCATAGTTGACAACTCATTTTCTTAATAGCTAAGTCTTCTAGAATTATGTAAGATAAACTTGACAACTAGTAGCAAAATTTATTTTTGATTCATGAAGGTTCCGGACTAGGTTTAGAATTTTAATGTTCCGCATTACCACCATAGCCACAGTTCCAGGCACCTGCTCAGACTTAACAGTTTGGAAACAAGGAGGTATCTTTGCAGAAGTTCCTGAAGTTGAAATCACCATAATTCATAGGTTCAGATAGTTCAGCTGATCTTCAGAGCTTGCTTAATGGTACACTCAAGGCACTGCGTGCGCAAGGATGTTCTAGTGAGAGAGTGGTAGAGCTTGCATCGTACAAAATGGAGGACATGGCTAACACTTGGTAATATATTACTGCTAGGAAGGCCTGCTGGAGCAACACCACTGACATAGATTGAGTTCACGAAGTAGTTCATGGATAATTTTCTTCCTGATCGTCAGAAGTAGAAATATGCAAATCAATTTGAGAAATTAATCCAGACTCCAGATATGGATGTGTCGACTTATAATACCAAATTCTACAAGTTGGTTAGATATGCTCTGTACTTAGTGTCCACAGAAGCAACTCGAGTTCAAAGGTTTGTTAATAGGCTGGTTGCTCATCTCTATAATGCAGTAGCCCCACAAATGAAAATCTTGACCTACTATGAGGTAGTAGATCTTGCTAGAAAAATTAAGGACAAGGGTCGTACAGAGCGGGCAACTATGATGTTCGTAAAAAGGCTAAGATGTGAGGATTTTTCAGTGGTGACTTTAGTGCGATCCACTTTAGTGCAAATCGCAGAGCGCGGAATCAGGGAAAACAACAGGGTCATCAGACAGGGATAGCTTTGGTTTCGCAGTCTGCATACAAGTCACCTCCTAGAGAGGGTACTCAGGGGTCTTTAGCATCTCATGGATATCGTAGTTTTGAGCAGATGTATGCCACTAGTCCATCCTACCAGACTTGCGACAAACTACATATGGCCAGTATCGTGTTTTGACTGGAGAGTGTTCTCATTGTGGTCAATTAGGTCATCGTATCAGGGAGCCTCCGAGAAATGTTAGTCAGGGTTCTGGTCAGTTAGCTGCACCGATTCAGGCTACTCGTAATACTACAGGTACTGAAAATAGAGGTCGAGATAATGGAGATCGAATTGCTGGAAATCAGGCACAAGAAAATGTTGGTATAGGTTAGTCGAGAGTTTTTGCACTTGCTAGACAGGAGGTTCAGGCCTCAAATGTAGTGGTTACAGGTATTCTTTCCGTCTGTTCATTTGATACATATGCTTTGATTGATCCAGGTTCTACCTATTCTTATGTGTCTTCGTAATTTGCTGTGAGATTTTATAGACAGACAAAGATGTTAAATTGTCCTTGCTTGTTGCTACTCTCGTGGGAGATTCTTTGATAGTTGAGTGTAGTTGAGTATGTGTATCGTGATTGCCAGATTATAGTGAAAGGTAGCGACACTCTTACTTGTACTTGATATGATTGACTTTGACATGTTGATGGGAATGGATTGGTTATCTCCCTGCTATGCTACTGTAGATTGTAATGCAAAGATAGTTCGATTTGAGATATCCACCGAACCTAGTTTTGTACTAAAAAGGGGTTAAGTCCGAGAGGTTGGTAAAGTTATATCTTTTATGAAGGCTTAATGACTACTAAAGAAACGTTGCATGAGTCTCTTACTTACTGAAGAAAGGTTGCATGAGTCTCTTACCTATGATAAGTGACGTTAGAGAGGGAACACTTAGTTTGGAGGAGCTACCTGTTGTGAAGGAATTTTCTGATGTATTTCCTGAGGAATTGCCAGGATTACCTCCTGTAAGAGAGAGACTTTAGTATTGATTTGGCACCGACACCATGCCAATATCCATACCCCCATATCATATGGCGCCAACAAAGTTGAAGGAGCTCAAACAACAGTTACAGGACGTGCTAGATAAGAGTATCTAGCAGTTTCATCAGATTGAGTATATCACCATAGGGTGCACCCGTTTTGTTTGTAAAGAAGAAAGATGGGTCTCTAAGAATGTGTGTTGACTACGAGCAGCTGAACAAGGTAATGATACACAATAAGTATTTATTGCCTCAAATAGAGGACCTGTTTGATCAGTTACAAGGAGTTGTCCATTTTTCGAAGATTAACCTTCAATCAGGTTATCATCACCTTAGAATTAGGGAGGAAGATATTTCTAAGACCACATTCAAAACTCGACATCGGCATTATGAGTTCCTTGTGATGCCTTTCGGGTTAACCAATGCTCCAGCTGCATTCATGGACTTGATGAATAGGGATTTCAGGCTGTTTCTGGACAGATTTGTGATAGTATTTATTGATCATATTCAGAATTATTCTTGTAGACAGGAAGAACATGAGAATCATCTAATGACTATATTGAAGACATTACGGGAACATAAGCTCTATGCTAAGTTCTCTAAGTGTGAATTTTGGCTAGGTTCAGTATCATTTTTTAGGCATGTTGTCTCCAAAGATGGAATCACGGTGGATTCTAAAAAGAAAGTAGTGCAGAAATGGCCTAGATCTACTTCGCCTACAGAGATTCGCAGCTTTCCGGGTTTGGCAAATTACTATAGACGTTTTATGCAGGATTTCTCTAAAATAGCAGCTCTATTGACCAAGTTGACCAAGTTGACACAGAAGTTCCCATGGACGGAAGAATGTGAGCACAACTTTTAGAAACACAAAACGTGTTTGACCATCGCACAAGTAAAATATTGTCACCTCAAGAAATCTGTACGATCAATCTATAATCATATCATGTCATTTTTTTGTTTAGGCTAAGCATAACTACTTTAAACTACCCAACTCTAAAAATTTCATGATTGACTCTCGATTTGTCAACTTATATTAAATTTTTGCTTCGGCCCATGAAAACAGACTAGTAGTTGATTTTTCTCAATATCTTAAACTACAATAACCTTGTTGTCTATATACTATTCTTTGGTTAAGCTGGAAGTACAAAAGTTACAATTCGATCATTTAATGTACTCTCTTGGTTCATGAGAGTTAACAATTTTCTACCCCTCTTAACCTCTTGATTCTTAAAATCTCAATCCCAAATCTATAATCAAGGAATATGAATTAAATCTATAATCCAAGTTAAGAAATCTACCTTCCTCTTCTCCTTCTCTTTAAGTTTCTTCTCACTGGTTGAGTCCTCTTCGTGTTCCTTCACATGATCGCAAAACCCAGCTTCCTTTGTTTTTTTCTTAAGAAAGAAGGTGGCTAGTGTTTTTGGTTTAGGTTGTTTTTCGATAAACAAACCCCCCCCCCCCCCCCCCCCCAAATCCCTTTTTAACTTTGCTTTGTGCAGAAAGCCCATTCCCTTTTCCATTTTTTTTTTAAATCTTACTGTTGGGCAGATGGGCTTTGGCCCATCTTTCTCTTCTTTTCTTCTTTTTTTTTGTAAAATGGGCTTTAGCGCACTTTCTCATCTCTTTTTATTTTCTTTTTCCACTACAAATACTCATTAATTAATGGCATGGGGTATTACAACATTTTACCAATCACTCATCTGAAAATGCTATAAACATTTCCATTGACAAGCTGTCTTTATGAGTAACAGCAACATCAAACAGTCCTAATCCTGTCTTTCACTCTTTTGTGTGCAGCTGCTAATACCAGCCTTTCCTTGCTCTAAACTGTTTACCCAGTGATATGTAAAATATTTGACACTAAATCTATAGATCATATCAATCACAATTTCTGAGATGATGAGATCATTAAGCAAACACGACTAAAATTACGAAATACTGTCAACTGTCAAGCAAACTTCATACAAGCTCCAAACCTGATATATACAACTAATTGACCAATAATAAGACTATTCAAGTGAACTAAGCATTGAAACTCCATCACCAAGAAAACCGATTCAAATATAATATGAGGTATGAGTAAAGCTTTATCAGGCACATATAAGCACAGTTTGCAAAGTATTTTTTGCTACAAGCCTCGGATATGGCAGTTTAACAGGTTTACTTGGCTTTGATCTGATATATTTTTACGTCATACTTTGAGATCTGTTTTAGTAGCAGATAGTGCCCGTTAATCTAAAGATGGATGGACACAAAATATTAAGGCAAGGCATTGAGTTTCTGTTCCAAGAAACTTGAGGAGAAGATAAGTTTTGAGGAATTGCAAGAATGCTCTTTATTGATAAGAACTAAGATGTTAAGGGAATATTTGTGTCTCTCAGTTGGAATCATGCAGTCACACGGGGTTGCAGCAATGGATATTTGTGGAAATCGAAAGCTGGGCAGAAGAACTTGGAAGGGAAGGGGGTATCTATATGTATGTAAGCATTAGTATATGAATATCTATCCTAAAAAGATGAAGATAATGCATATTGTGGCATTACCCTTTTGATGCACCTCATTAGAACTCCTCGAATGAATAATTTACTATGTTATTGGAGCACTTAAGTAAGCTGAACAAACCTCCCTATGCCTAGAATTTTCTGCATCCTCTGCATCATTTTGCTCCTTGGTCAGTTTCATTATATCATCAAGGAATTTCTGTTCAAGCCCTTCAAAAGTCTGCTGCACAGGCTTATCTTCATAACCAATATCCATGTCTTCTTCACGAGGCTGTGCTCTGGGATCCTTTCCACCTTGATTCTCTAATGCTAACCTTGGATCCCTCTGGCTCTGGTAGTAGGGTCTTGATGCTTCACTCCCCTGGCCTATAGGGAAGGCACTGTTGAATGAGTTGAAACATAGAAAAGACAAGCACTTTCTCCAAATATAAAAATAAAAAAATGCAGAGTTCACCACCTTATAAAGTTACCTAGGTATCACTAGGACTGTAGAGTGCCTTAAATCAGAATGAGCAAATTCAGTACTTCCACACACATTCTAACACATTCATATGTCACGTTATTAAAAATGGGAAGGTACAAAGAAGTAAACCAATATATGAAAGGCAGCAAACTCTGAAACAGCTACAAGGCTGCATTATCAAGTTTTTGAATATATTCGTGACATGACTTCAATGGTAGTTGCTGGGAGCGATCAAGAGGTTGAACCTCATAGTACCCATATATGACAGCCCTGTGGAGCTTTTTAGCATTGAAAACTTAACCAATAATCAAGTGGGAAATATAGCTACGGATGCCACAGACTGTCTAAGAGAATGCAAGTGTATCTTAAAAATGAAATTTGCCTAGCAAAGAATTGGAAGAAAACTACTACTGCACCACCACCAACTACTACTAGTACTAAGCCTCAATCCCAAAGATGTTGAGATTTATCATAAATTCACAAGTTTTAGCTAGATATCAACCTCCCACAACCCTCATCCTTCAATTTAGAATTTTTATTCATCTTACCATTTAATGACTGCGTCCACTCTACCCTCCCCAGACCCCACTTGGTGGGAATATACTGGGTTTGTTGTTGTTGTTGCTGCTGCTTACCATTTAATGAATCATAATCAGATCTTAGTAACTAACTATTACTCTGGCTTGGGACCAAAAATGTACACAAGCTCAATCAGAAAGAAACTACAACTACACCACCACCATCACAACCACCAACAACTACTACTCGCTTCAATCCCAAATATCTCGGAATTCATCACAAATTGGCACGTTATAGCTAGCTATCAGCCTACCACAACCCTCACCCATCAATTTAGAATTTTTATTCATCTTA
>NC_061121.1:227006978-227045573 GCF_002878395.1 Capsicum annuum | reverse complement strand
CTTTAAAAAGTACTCGAGCCACAGAACATATGCAGGTACTGATCTTTCCATATTCTTGTGGAAATACCAAAGTCCTTAGCAAGGCAATGACAAATGCAATCGGACGTCTAACCTGCCAATGGGTAGAAGTACAAACGAACTCCTTCTTGAAATGCTTATAACTATCTTGATGATTGTATCCCTAGTACAAATAATCCAAAGAAACTCAATTATTTTCGAAGCAACGGAGTTCATCAGTGTTCTTTAATCCAAAGTAGCGAAGAAATTTCTTTCCTGATTAACTGTGCGGGATGATATGACCTCTCCTTTGATACTTTAAATTAGTGAAGTAATAGATATCGTCTAATGGGGGTGAGTTCAAAGTCTTTGAATACAAAGACAACTCGATCTGGGTCCCAAAATTAAATCAACACTCTAACCACATACTTGTTGGGGGAGATCTCGAAGAGTGTAGGGAGGACCCCCAATTTCACGGCGATCGCTAATTTTTCAGTTGAGTCAAAATTTTTCCACCATATCCTCAACTTATGTGGAACACCTTCCATTCTAATCTTGGGCACTTGGGGAACTAACTCCATCCTACAAGTAAATACAATAAAATAAGTACACATTTCCCAAACTCGCGATATCACAATTAAGCTTAGATCCGTTTATCTTTATCACATGCATATAATATAAATGGTTGTTGTCGGGTCGTAAACCCATTTGACATAAGGGCATTTCCTAAATTCGTGGAATGACACCGTGGGTTAAACCACCTAAGGCTTATGCATGCATGACTTATATTCAGGAAAGCTCTACCTTAAGTTCTTCTAAGATTTGGCTTGCTAGACACAAGATTCCTAAGTGGACAACTCGAGTGAGAAGGCTACGCCGTCACACAGAAAAAGATCCGGATACACCGCGCATACGCCAACTCTCTTAGACTTTGGAATTTGGAAGAAGTTCGCAGGTGCGCGAAACACACCTCACGTGTACGTGTGACTGTGTTAATTTTTCCGAATGGAAGAAATATGAACGGAATGACAGTTTATATGAAATTTAAACAAACGAACATGTAATAATTAGCCACAACAAGTTAGAAAAATTCTTTTTGGCTAGAAACAAAATATATCCCCAGTAGAGTCGCCATTTCTATTTTATCCCTTTTCGAATTTATCAAAGGGAAGACAATTTATTTATAAGAAAATGGTTTCTGACTTCTTAGATCATTTCAAAATTTGGAAAAAAATTCAAAATAACTTAAGAAGAAATTATAGAGTCGCCACTTGATTTTTTATCGAAAATATCAAGAAAAAACTTAAAGAGATTTTCAAAGATTCAAAAACAGAAAGAAATCTTTGAAAATTAGAGAAATTGAGTAAGAGTTCAATTAACGTCCTAAGAAAATTTTTACGACACTTTGGAGGTCTGTTTTAAAACGGTTCACCAAAAGATTATTTTCTGACTAACTTACAAGAATGACTAACGTTGCAAAAGGTTGATTTTTCTTTATGAAAATACCAAGCTTGATTGAACAATTTTGAAAAAATAAATTTATTTCATTCGAGTTCAAATAGGCCAATTTTAGCTAAAAGGAAGTGGCTTTGAAAGCAAAGTTTGAGCAAAAAATTTGTTTTTAGTGATATAATTTCTTTTAAGGGAAAAAACTATTTAATTAAAATCTTGACTTTAATAAAAATAGATTGTGAGGAGAAATTCTGAACAAAAATAAAGAAGGAACATTCAATCGGTCATGGAAAAAATTATTTTCTAGAAGAAAGAAAATTTATTTCTTTTTGTGTTTAAGAAAATTTATTTCTTTTTGTGTTTTAGAAGAAAATCTATTTAACCTAAACAAGATAAATTAATATATGAACGAAAAGAGAGTCGTCCTAATTCTAAAGCTTGATTTTTTTTTTACAAGATTAATATAAAATAATTCTCTCTCTCTATATCTTCATTTAAAAAAGTTCAAATAAGTGACGAGAAGATAAATAAAAATAGCAACATCTAAGGAGATTTACAATAAATACAAATAAACAAGTTAAAATAGATCTAAAGAGAAAAAAGAGTTCAGATTGAACCCTTTTCAAATCTTGCCAACTTTTGGGTCTATTCTTCTTGGACTTTTGGTCCATTTCTGCATTTGTGTACCAGTTGTATACTGAGAGTATATCAGCCACGTTTTTCAGCGTTTTTTGTATATATACAGCGTATATAAGACCGTATACTGGTCAAATATATACATATTTTTGGCCTTCCAACCACATAATCAGATTCCTTTTCCACGTCCCCTTTTCCAAGCCTGTATAATGGTGTATATCTTCTGTATACCAGCACAAAACAGCCCCATTGAGACTTGGATTTGAGGTTTTGACTCTATGCAAATCGGGTTTAGCCCAACAGAATGCGAGAGAGGGAGTCCGAGGGACTCAACGGAGGAGTTCATGCATATAAAAAAGGGTAAAGATTAGTATCAAGAAGTAGATCAAGTACTAAATCGTTTCATGCATAATCAAAATAGGGTAAGCGGGTCACAACAACAACAACAACAACAAAAAACCCAGTATATTTCCACATAGTGGAGTCTGGGGAGGCTAGAATATACGCAGTCCATACCACTACCTTTAGGGAGGTAAGGGGGTCAAGGGAGAAATATTCGAAACAGAATTACCAAAACATTCAATCGCTAGTTGATATACTATTTACTGTGTGAGCAACATTTTTTCAAGAAAAGAACATTATGATTTAGAAAGAAACAAAAAAAAAAACTTAGGCATACTATTTTTGAAACTGTAACTTCAACTTAGGCATACTATATTTAGAGTAGATTAATGATAATCCAAACAAGAAAGAATTACTTTTTAATCACAAACCATGATTCAGTTTATCATCAAGAACTATTTTAACTATTCAAGAAAAATAAAGGGGAACAAAAATCATGTTAAAAGAAAGAGGGATCAACCGGGATGGCACATCCCTGCCTCCATTTCATTTAGTCACATAACAATTCCAAAGGAAACAAAACCAAAGTTAAACACAAGGATGATACATATGAAACGAGTTGAATTATTACTACTAAAAAAAATCTTCCTTTTTTTTTTCAATGAATCAAATATCCTGATGAAAAAAACTGTAAAGAAGCCCATCACTAAATTCGAATAGAATATTATCAACAAAATGTATGAAAATACAAAACTAGAAGCAAGAGATATGAGAAACAGTGAGCTAAACGACTAAGACAAGAGCATTACTCAATATAACCATAGCAATCGTGGAAATCCTATGGCCTTCAAGGCCTTCTACATCACATAATCCCAGCAGTCTCACCTAATGTGAGATTCCAACAACAACTAACGCAAAAAACAACAGCCTTCTACCATCAGTAATGAGATTACGCGTTATAACGATTAGAGAACAAAAGAGAAAGTGTGAGAGGGTGAATCGCTCACCTGTTTTCGGGCAGCGAACGAAACAACAATGAGCCTATCACGTTGCGACTTCCACCACCGGAATGCCAACTAGCCTTGCTTTCGTCAGAATCCTATTTTCGAAGTATGTTCGTCGAGAATTTTGGTTTCGTGAGGTTAAAACCCCCAATTTTTCCCCAAAGTCCTCAAAAGAATCCCAAAGAAAAAAATCCCCCTTTGCCTTGAAGCATGAGCTCCTATTTATAGTCGGAAAATTTTTCTTAAAAATTCAAAAGAAAGTCTGTTTTTGTGACAGAGAGTGGTTGGAGATTTGACAAAAAATTAAGAAGGGATAGAAACATATCTCAGAAATCCGGATTTGATTGTGATGCTCCTAATTCGAATTTGATTTTGGAAGCAAGAAACACACACCACCTTGAAACAAAAGTCAAATATCAAGGCCGAAGGTCTGCAAAATTGCAGAGATAAGGTGGAGAGAGAGGTTTTCCGTGATTTAGGGGTTTGTCGTTGAATTTTCGTTGTTTGCGGGCCGGGTCGCCGTCGGGTACGGGTTGGAATCGGGTTTGCAACGTTGAAATTGTTGTTAATTGGTTTTGCCATTGTTGAAATTGTTCGTTGTTGGGATCGTCGTTGCTTTGCTGTTGATGTTGCGTATTGTTGTTGCTGGTTTGATGTTGGTGTTGTTTACGCTGTTGAGCGTTGAAGAAGAAACAAAATAGAGGGGCAGTCAAATATTGGGCCGGGTCGATTCGGGTTATGTTGATTTGGATCAGCTGGTTTGTTGTGGGCTTGGGGCTGATGCTGTAAGGTGTGGGCCGGCTGGGTTGGGTGTTGGGTGTTGGGCCTGGCAGGTTTTGGAGGCAAATCTGGGCTGATGGGGTGGTGTAATTATTGTTGGGCCTGGGCAGAGAAGAGGAGCAATAAGGTTGGAATTAGGCTATTTAATAAATAGCCTAATTGTTGGGGTTTTAGTCAATTATGTTTAAATCTTAACCTATTGAAAATCAATTGGCCAATTGCATTGCAATTATGGCCACGATAATTTCAATTAAGGTCAAATTTAATTAATTGGCTAAATTTAATCAAAAATTGAAACAAAATAACTAATTTAGTCGCAAGCTTTTTGGTTTAATGAAATCAAATAAATATTTCTTAAATAAATTATTATTATTACTAATAATTTTTTGAGAACAAATTATATTTAATTCAAAATTTTACTTATTCGAATTAATTTCAAGATAATCCTCGATTCAAATCCCCTTTTTAGTAAAATAGTTATTTAAGTTACAAAATAACACATTCTCATATACATTAATACGAAAATATATACTTGGTCACTTAATGACAAATTTTACTAAAATTAATATTTTAGAAAGAATTTATCCGATGAAATAAACAATTCAATTTTATTTAAAATCGAAGAAATTTAGAATTAAACTCAGTTGTAGAGGGTAAAAATTAGGTGTCAACAACTGCCCCCTCCGTTTGGGTAGGGTGAATGCAAGTAACCCTAGGCAAAGGGAGTTTGACATTCCTAATTTTTATCTGACCACAAATTCATTTCTCAAAAGAGGTTGGAATGCAGTCGAATTTTCTACATAGAGCCCAACCTACATATCTCCGAGACTCGGGGAATCAGAATGCCTGAAGTGGTAGAAAAGATATTCCTTTGTTTTAGACGATCTTTAGCTCGGGATGAGTGACAAGTCGATTGATTTATGGAAAAGAGGCTTGTAACCTTTTAACCATGAATGTGGGATCCTTCACATCCATAGGCAAGAGCTTACCTGAACATAATTTCCAAAACTCTAAGTATGTTGTTACTCAAATTTGAAGGGAAGAAAAGATTACCCTTGGTGTGAGTTTAGAAGTACTTCGAAAGTTAAATTAAAACAAAAATCCCCAAAATACCCACATGCCTTCTGATAGGGATATCGTTAGAGTTTGATATTCATCTTCGAACTATGTCCCAGTTCGCTGCTAAGAAAAAGTTCCATGTTGTGCTGCGTTCTTTTTGGAGTCGTCCGCACCTGTGATTTTGGTTTGAGATTTTCATCATTTTTGGATGTTCTCGACAACATCTCAAACAAAATTGTTAGTGATGAAGATAACTCACTAAGAGATTAGTCTTTTACCATATCTCTGTGTGAGTTGCTACATGAAAAGACGTCATCCTCTCCATGTACCTGTTTGGAAGGAGACAATTCTTGCGATAATCAACACAACAACGCTTTTGTTGTTGGATAAGATAGTTGCTTTGACGGTCGAAAATTTTCTTCAAAGTGCGGAGGCCCTCTTGGACACCGACGACACAGTCCCTAAAATCGCATAGCCATATGCTAATGTGGCAACCCTTTTGGTCACCTATAGTGCTTGTCATATGTGGAATGATAACCCCTTTGGCTATCGACAATTGTCCTTCACATATGACCTTAGATAAGTTTTGCGCATCTTTCGTATCGATTTCCCTTGAATTGTAATCTTTGAATAATCTTGCACATTATTTGATGTTGGATATGAGACGACTTACAAATATCTTTTGAGTTGCTAACTTTTGAGTAATCCTGCCCATTATCCGACCTTGAATAAGAGATAAATCACAGATATCCCTCCAATGACTAGCTATCAGGTATTCATGCACATTATCTGACCTTGGATACAATATGACTTACAAATATCTCTCAAATTGGTGGTCTTTGGGTTATTCTTCGCATAATCGATCTTGGATATAAAGCAGCTTATAGAGAACCCTTGGACCTATCAACTTTGATAATCTTACATATTTTCCTGTAAGGATTTAGTTGTGACTTACAAATAACCTTCAAACTGCTGATCTTTGGGCAACCTTGCACACTATCCCGTTAGGATGTTTTTCCAACTTACGAATGACCCATGGGATGTCAAATCTTGGATAATCTTGCACATTATCTTATTTCAAATAACGTGACTTACAGATGGCCCTCGGATTGCCAATTCTCAAAAAATCTAATACATCGTACGTTTTTGGATAACGACTTATAGATACCCTTCGGACCATATGTTTCTTGAGATCCAATATGGAATTACATTGAATATTTGGTGATTGATGGACTTGAATCTAATGAATATCTCTCAACACCAGACTGCTTTACCTTTGTGTAATTTTGAATGCTTCAGAATATCTTTCAATGGCAGACTCTTTTGTCTTTGCATGATTATCGGATATATATGAAAATGCTTCAAATATCCTTCAACAATAGTATCTTTCACCTTTGTGTGGTCAACGGATATAGAAGAATTTTGAGTCAATCATGGGCATCAAATGCAATATGGAAATGCCCTTAGATTGTTGCCTCTTCAAAACTATTCAGAGAAGGTAATATTATTTTTTGGACATGACCCGTGCGGCATGGTCCTCTCGGCATGATATGATGTAGGAAGAATGCAAATAACCGTGCAACGATTGAAGAAAATATCACCTTGACCATTCCACTAGTATGCTGGACCTTCTTCATGTACTATTTCAAACATCCATCCTTGATTTGCTGGGGATGTGAGTAGGTCATTATTTTGCTTTCCACGTTTGATGATACCTGCAATCACAAAAAACCTGTTAGTTTTGGGAAGCTCAGCTGTTTTCAGCTCCTGACCATCCCGATTCTACCTTATCGGCCTTGGGATGTTTGGCTTTCTTGTATTCCTTTAAACCAAAGGAATATGGAGAATAATCAACGCTATTGTTGGTTTTTGTTGGTTTCAAGGTAACCTACATCCACAAAAAAATTGTTAGTTCTTGATAAAACGTATCTGTGTTGACTCTCGATCTTCAGCTCCTGTCATTATCATCATCGGGTTTTTATCTTCTTCGGAGGTTTATTGTCTGTTGACTCCTGCTCGACTCCCCAAGTTGGTGGGTATAAGGCGAAATCATAACATAAACTAACATAAAGTAAGTACTTTTGCAAATAATTAAATTTTCAAAAATCATTTTGTGAGATAGGGAGGGGTCTCTGTCAATCAAATCTATTATGTACAAGTTTTAATGAACATTCTTGGCTCGAGGCATTGAGCCTTTGTAGCTGAAGGTCCATGAAGTCGACTTTAATTTTAGGCACCGAAATCTTAGTTGTCATCTTTGAACTCTTTAGTACAGTATGGTGAAAATTTTGAGGCCTACCTCAAAATTTTTGCCCCAGTTACTGATATCTCTCTCAAAACTTAATTTGGCTTGCCAGAGGATGATCTTGTTCTGTTGAATTTTTGAGATTCCTTCTAAAAAATTCTGCTCTAATTTCCATTTCCTGGGGTGATATGACCGACCCGTTGTGGCGCCTACGTATCTCGTTGGACAGGAATAAGGTTAATAGTTCCCACAACGCAAAAAAGAACAAAATTATAGTTAAAGGGGTGACCAAAGCCAACAAAGGCCGCCTTATATCCCATCCTTGGGAATTCAGGTCATCACGTAGTTCAGGATAATATAGATAAAGTTTCCTAAGGGCTTGACCAAAACCGACATAGGCCACCTACGTATCCTCTTCTTGGGAATTCAGGTCAAACATAGTTCGTACATAAAAGGATGAGAAGTTTTAAAGCTACTACAAAGAATAAGAACGAGTACAAATGAGAAAGCAATTACAAGGAAATAAGCACAAAGAAACCCCACATCAGACATAGTATCTCTTCACTGTATCTGAATTAATTAGCTTGGTCCACCTTTGGCCATCCATTTCAGACAAAATCAAGGCTCCTCCTGATAACACTTTGCAGACTACATACGACCCCTGCCAATTTGGAGCGAACTTTCCCTTATACTTCTCTTGGTGAGAGAATATACATTTGAGCACTAATTATCTAACTTTAAACGTGCAAGCTCTTACTCTTTTGTTGAAAGAACAAATCATTCGTTGTTGATATAATTGGCCATGGCATATAACACTCATCCTCTTTTCATCAATCATCATAAGTTGTTCATGATGGGCACGGACACATTACTCAGATCCACTTATTGGATGATCCTTAAAAATGGTATTTCAACTTAAGTGGGTATTCCGCTTCTGTCCCATAGACTAACACATAAAGAGTTGCCCCAATCGAAGTTCTGACTGTCATGTGATATCCCAGCATGGCATAAGGCAGCATGTCGTGCCACAATTGGTGGCTATCAACCATCTTTCTTAAGATATTCTTAATGTTCTTGTTGGCAACTTCTACCACTCAATTCATTTGAGGGCGATATACGGTTGAATTTTGATAAGTGATCTTAAACTATCCACATACCTCTTTCATCAGATAACTATTCAAATTTGCTCCATTATTTATGATGATTGACTCGGGTATCCCGAATCGGCAAATTAAGTTGTTCTTGACAAACTGCTACTACCTTCTTGGTTACTGCCTTGTATGAGACAACTTCTATCCACTTGGTAAAGTTATCGATAGCAACTAGAATGAAACTGTGACATCCATATACCCAAGCTACAAACGATCAGGGCGAGCTCATAACATTAAGTTCGTGTGGAGGCATCCGGATCAGATCCCCTTGTATTTGACACTTACGATATTTTTGCACAAACTTGCTACAACCACTTTCCATAGTCATCCAAAAATACCCAACTCTCACGATTTTCTTGGCTAGAGTAAATTCATTCATATGAGGTCCACATGTTCCGGCGTGAGTTTCTTCAAGTAATTTTATAGCTTCAATAAAATCTACACATCGCAGAAATCCCAAGTCCGGGGTCCTCCTGTAAAGGACTTCCCCATTCAAAAAGAAATTATTGGCCATCCGACAAATCATTTTCTTCTGATTGATGGTTTAATTTTAGGGGCACGCGCTGGTTTCCAAATACCTCTTGATATCAAAGTACCATGGCCTTCCGTCTGGTTCTGCCTCAACTTGTACGTAATGTGCTGGTTGCTCTTTCAAACTTAGTTCCAACGGATTAATGAAACTTCGATCTGGATGTTGAATCATAGAGGATATAGTGGCCAAAGCATTGACAAACTCATTTTGTATTCTTGGAATATGCTTGAATTCTACTTCCTTGAATCTTCTGCATTAACTCATGTACCAATTCTATGTATGGCGTGATTTTAGGGTTCTTTACGGCCTATTGACCCAGAACCTGGTGAACTAATAGATCAGAATCCCTAATGACTAGTAGATACCGAATATTCATATCAATAGCCAGTTTGAGATTAAGAATATAAGACTCATATTCAGCCATATTATTGGTGCAAGGGAAGCGCAGTTTAGTAGTAACCGAATAATGTTGTCCAGTTTCTGATATTAAGACTACCCCAATTCCTGAACCTTTGAAATTAACCGCCCCATCGAAGAATAATCTTTGGCCCGGGTACATTGTCTTCCCCTAGGACTCTATTGAACCTTAGGCTCTGATACCAAGTTTGTAACACCCCGATTTTTCTGAACCGAAGTGCTACACGGTGCTTATGATCCCGAAGGACCACAAGCCAACCCATGACTGATATCTATACCTGTGTACTACAATATATGATGTAATAATACAAAAAACATGAACAATAGGCCATAAGGTTCCACTGTATAGAATATCTGACAAATCATAACATCCATATAGGGTAACCGCCCCATCGAAGAATAATCTTCGGCCCGGGTACATTGTCTTCCCCTAGGACTCTATTGAAACTTAGGCTCTGATACCAAGTTTATAACACCCTAATTTTTCTGAACCAAAGTGCTACACGGTTCTTATGACCCCGAAGGACCACAAGCCAACCCATAACTAATATCTATACCTGTGTACTATAATATATGATGTAATAATACGGAAAACATGAACAATAGGCCATAAGGTTCCACTGCATAGAATATCTGACAAATCATAACATCCATATAGGGTAACAAATACCCAAAACAACTAAAATCTGAATCAAATCTGAGCTAAATCTGAAAGCCTCTAAATACTGTCTGACTAAGAAGTTGAAGGAACATGTCTCCAACTAACTCCGTCTAACAAAACTAAACTGAAATAATAAATAAAATAATTAATATCGTCCTCAAATGGATGAGGACTCACTGCAACTCTATGACTGGAATGCTACTGCTACTGCTGATCTGGAGCTCGTATCTGTGAACCTATGGTGTAACGTGAAAGAAAGCACCATAGCGCAAATGTGTCAGTACAACTGGGAGTACTGAGCATACAAGTGAGGTAGGCTAAATGTAAAAAGGGTTTACATGCATGACCGATGCTAACTGACTAATTGATATAAACGTAAGAGTGCAAACATGCATATGTAGTAACTGAGATCGTGATTTCGTGATATCTAGATCTGAACACTCATACACGATCTACTGATATCTAGCATGACCAATACTGAAATTCTGATAACATAGATGACTATGTCTGACAGTCCTGAATCTAATGGAACTATCTGTGTTCCGTTCTATAACTGAATTGGCTGTATCTGACAGTCCTGATATACTAAAATCTGAAGAACTATCTGAGTTATTTTATTGAGACTAGGACTAAAATTGTGGGATATAGTTGTTTGACCGATATGCCCCAATAACGCATATAGCTAAGTTGGGGTCCAATCTCTGCCCTGACTGGAAGGGTATCAATACCACGCCACTGATAAGGACAACTGTGAGTGACCCTTAGCTGTCAGGTACTCAAAATGAGAACGGTGGAAACCCTAAACTGACGGATTAAGCCACCTCATCAACCCTAATCTGACAGGTTAAGATTTATCAACCTGCGCTGGCTATGTAGTTCTGGAACACAAGGATGATTACTAAGAATCACACCCTAAACTGACAGGTGAGTTCCCGTCCTTGGGTTCACTCAGTACTAACTTCTACTCCGATCTGAAGAGACTGAATGTGATTTAACTGGCGGTACATGGACTGAGTAACTGACTTCTGTTGACTGACGGATTAGTGCTACTATTTAAGAATTAACTGAGATCATGAGATTTCTGAGGTTTCCTGAGTCACATGCCCGACTGAGTTCTATAGATCATGGCTTGACTGAGATTATCGTGATAACATGACATTGCTCTAGGTACACAACTATATTTTTTGGGTACAAGTACCCCCAGGACTCAATGGAAAGAAACTGACACACATGACTGACTTGATCGTAAGAGTAGAGTCCACAATTTACCATATCATGAGTAGGGGATTTCACACTAAGCATAGTTCTCAACATCTTATACATGGAAGGAAAATTCATACAACATGTATATACTTGCATAGCTTTGATATCATGGTCAATCCATATCACAACAACAACGCATATCACTCACATGGAATTCATAGAAAATCGTAAAGCATAGAGCATGGACCTGTCATTTAAGCACTATTAAATCATAGGACATGAATTCTATCATCTAGGCATATTATCAAACACTTTTTATTCATTCTTTTAACCTAAGTGTGTTCATGAATTTCATCATATCAAACCACATAAGGATCATGGGTTTCAACTAACAAACATATATACTTCATGAAAACACCTTTAGATATCATCTTGAAACTTAACCAACAATCATCAACATGTACATGCTCATATCACAATAAGACAATCACAAAATAATATTTAAAACATGGTTCTTGAGCTCTATGAACGAAATAGATCCATAGATGAACACTACGCATACCTGACTCAAGGTTCTTGATGTTTTTGAACTTGAAGGATTTGAAATCCTTTGATTTTTGAAGAAGATTGGGTCTTGTTCTTAGAGATTAAATTTAGAGAGAAATCCTAATTTTTTTTTATAAAATAATAATGAGCAAAATGGCTAAATTCGGACTAATCTGGGTATATATAGGTGAGTGGTAAGTGACCAAAATACCCCTGTTAAAATGGCCTAGAAGTAAACTGAACGTGGCGTGTGATGACCCGACTGACGGTCCGTTAGAAACTTGACGGTCTGTCATTTCGACCGTCATACGTGGACCAGAAATGGGGTTCACTGGATAAGAGTTGACGGCCTAGGTGACGGTCCGTCAAAAATCTGACGGTCCGTCAACTCGTCCGTCAATCCTTACCAGAATGTGGCCCTACTGCCTTGGCTGTGATGGTCAAAGTGGCGGTCCATCACTTGTTTTACAGTTTGTCAACTTGGACATCGCACCTGGATGTTTCAGTCAGTTCTGAGTAAAACATCCATAACTTCCCTGTCTGCTGTCGTATTTGGACAAAATTGGTATCGTTAGAAAGCTAACTCAATTTTCCACGTGATAGAAAGTAGAAATCTCATAAATAGCATGGGTACAAAAATGGATTTGTATTTCAAAGCAAGTACTAACATCCTTGAGATGATTTCTAGCTAGGAATAAGCACGGGTATTACACTAGTACTGGTGGACTAGACAAATAATCCTTGATCTTATCAAAAGCTTTCTAGAATTCCTCGGTACATTTACTTGCTGCATCTTTATTTAACATCTCGAGGATTGACTCACAAATAACCATTGACTGGGCTATGAACCTGTTGATATAGTTTAATCTCCTTAAGAAACTCATGACTTCCCTTTTTGTTTTCGGAGGAGGCAGTTTTTGGACCGCATTAATTTTTTAGGGGTTGAGCTCAATGCTCTTTCTACTAACTATGAAACCCAACAGCTTCCCAGCCGGCATCCCAAAAGCACATTTAGCGGGGTTCAGCTTTAAATTGTACTTTCGCAACCGATCAAAGAGTTTTCCCAATTGAGCCAAGTGGTCCGAACTCTTGCGAGATTTGATGATCACATCATCTACATACACTTCAATCTCTTTATGGATCATATATGAAATATGGTCATCATAGATCTCATATACATAGAACCAGTAGCATTCTTGAGACCGAAGGGCATCACCCTATAGTGATAAACACCCCAGGGTATGATGAAGGCCGTTTTCTCTGCATGCTCTTCGTCCATCAATATTTAATGGTACCCGGCAAAGCAATCCATGAATGATTGTATTTCATGCCTCGCACAATTGTCAATGAGAATATGGATGTTGGGTAATGGAAAGTTATCTTTAGGACTGGCTTTGTTCAAGTCCCTATAATCGATACAAATCCTGACCTTTCCATCCTTCTTCGGTACCAGAACGATATTGGTCATCCATGTTAGATATTTTGTGACCTCAACCACGTTGTCTTGGATCTACTTATCCTTGATTTTCAGACTCAGATCTGCCTTAAATTTTCATAACTTTTGCTTTATAGGATTTAACCCCAGATCAATTGGCAACTTATGTGATACAATATCTGTACTCAATCCTGGCATGTCATCATAGGACCAAGAAAATATATCAATGTATTTTTTAAGCAACCCGGACACCGCACATAGCGGTAGCTTTAGTGCACCGGGCTACCCTTTTTCAATTTTTAAGCAACCCGACGAGTTCTCTTTTCTGTGCTTCTGCAAGGTGAATGTTGATTTTGGTTTCTTTGACTTCTCCATCATCACCTAGATTAACTATCTTGGTTTCTTCTAGGTTGGATTTTTTTCGATCCTCAAAATCTTTTAGTTCCTCTGTTAATTGTTTTGGGGCCATTGTTTCTTCATCAAAGTTCTCCCATTCATCATCATTTGCTTCGATTTGTTCATTTAACACTTAACATGACATGACACTGGCAGGTTTTAAATTATTATTACTGAAATCATAAACAACATAAGTTAGATTATAGCGATCGAATAATGTAGTGAAAAAAACTTCTTTGCAATAAGGGAGGCTTTCATTGAAATTTAAAATATTACAGACATTGGCTACGATCTGCACTGGTGCGGGTCTGAGCCTCTTAGGAAACATAAAAAGCGAAAATGAGGTAAATAAAACTTAAAGGTGTGTCTCGAGCCTCATTCGGACTACCACCAATTTTACAAAAGTTAAATTTTATCCTTTCATCTACCACTTCAACCGGAGAGTGATACACTACAAACTTGGAAAGTACCGAAATCAACAAACAACAAACTAGTTTTAACAACACAACCCGATAACAAGTGGAAACAATCCCCAAAACGTGAAGAACACAAGATTAACGAGTTGAAAAAGATGTAACAACACGAAAATAGTGGCTACACGAGATGAACAACAAGATAACAATTACCAACAGTTTCAACAAAATAAGAAACAACAAAAAAAGATTACACTAAGTAAAAGGATAGAAAGATAGACTACATGAAGATGTAACCTTAAGAACCCAAGAGCCTATTCAACTCTTGGACCCTTAACACTACACATAAAAATTCACCTATCTCTTACATTGGTAAAAGAGGGACCTCGATCTCCCAAGCATCCAACGTTTCCAAGTTTGAATCCAATACGAGTGATTCCACACTCAAGTCGAAAACCCTAGTTATATTGTTTCGGCCAAGAGGCCTTTCTCACAAGAGAGAGTGTTTCAATGTTACAACTTTCAATATTCTTCAAAACTAAGTAGTAAATGACCTAAGATATTCTATTTATAGTAGGTTACAAAAATAGTGTGAAATGTCCAAAAGACCCCTTAGCCAAATGCTTCACTTTAGGCGCCCTTGGAGTGTAGAATGTGGATTGTTTCAGAGACTACTTAGGCCCTCCTTTGCACTTCATTTGCACACTCCAAGTCTCAGGTTCAATACATCTCACATATGCCCGCCTTTGTGGTCGTACTCATATCATCCCCCCTTCTTGAAAAGTATTCGACCTCGAATCCATACCTTGTAAAATCAAAGAGGAAATAAACAAACACACCTCTTCATGGCATGAGGGTTAGAGTTAGCAAAATAAACAATTCGCATTATCATGCCACGGTGGTACACACTTGAAGTACAACCAAGGATCCTTTGTGTTAATTATGAAAAGCCTTTGTACAATATCACAAAGCAAAGGGCTCGAGTGAACATCAAGAAATAAGGAACAAAAATCGAAACTACGCCTCTCATGCGATGTATATCCAACAACACCATGAATATCATCATATACATATAGGTAGTGAAGAAAGGCACCAAAGACATAATTCTCATCCAAGATGTACTCACAAGTTGGAATACACAAAGAGAGAAAGGGACATTACAAACACATATGACCTTTCTTTTTCCAACTACTTCCCGAGGGAAGGAATTCCATCAAGGGAGTCATACCAATAGGGAGAATAGGGAAACTATCATGCAACAATCTAATCCAAGACAAGTAGTTTGCCAAGAACTCGGTTTCCCTTTTACAAATGATGTTAAGCACGCTCTCAAGAGTCCCAAAATATACTTTAATTTGTCCAACCCCATGAAGGTGACAAAAAGCCTTTAACATCCTTGGACCCTTCCACAAATAAGAAAATAACTCGGCATCCTTAAGTTGTGGTTAACATAACTTAAGTACAAGTGTGTCAAACATGGATTCACGGATATGAGCAACACCCCAAAGAAACAATGACACATTTGCCCTAGGGTTCTCGAGTAGACACAAACCAAACCACCATTAACATCAAAGGGATCATAATTCAAGTCACCATATTTGTCAAGATTAACCCTATGAGCCAAGCAAACATTAGAATCTTTACAACAACATAGGCTCATGGGTTCACTCCGTTTTCCTTGACTAACATCTTCAATTTCTTTACTCACTTAAGATTCATTAATCACATCATACATATTCTCAAGTGGTGGGCAAGTTTTACACACAAGTTGGTCAACACAAATTTCACACGACGATGTACTTTCATTCAACATAATAGATTCAACACTAGGTGGACATAAATCGATCTTACTAGAAGAGTCACCACGGTTATCTATAGGATCAATTAGTGTATCTACTCGCACAACACGTACATCATCCACAAGTGGTAAGGAATCCATACACTCATATATAGGTAAGCTACTACTCTCACTCAATGGCTTATTAGTCACACGTTCATCATTCACATGCACCAAAGTGTAAGAGTTAGCTATTTTACCTTGACATTCATGAGTACCTTAATCTTTACCTCAGTGTGAAATTCCTTCATAAATTTGGGCAGTAAATTCCTTCGGGAAGCTCTCACCTCAAGGTGTTTTAGATTTATTGGGATAAGTGTTGATACCAATTGGCGTAGCCTTTTAATGTGCCATTTCATGTCTTCAATATTGTTGGTGATGTGGTCAAATGTGGCATTGAGATTGGTGGCAACCATGGTACCTAAAAGAAAAGACAACAATGAACAATAAAACAAATAAACATGTTAGCTAAAAAATGCCTCACCACACTCTTACTCTTGATTTTTATCTCACACTTGGTTTCATAAGTATTGAAAGCCGGAATGTACTTCATGAGTGATTGAGGTCGAGTCTACTCTTGTCTGGAATAGATTTTTGTTTGAAACTCAAATGAAATCTTGTAGGACTTGAGTCAAGAACTAACAACGAATTCACAAAAGAGAAAAGTACACAAAGAACGTTAACATGAACAAATGGACACAAAATTAACTTACAATCTAGTAGGAGTTTACTAGCTTGTCCATTAGTGTTCGGACCAATTAAACAAAAATATGGAACAATAAAAAGAAACTAAGAAAATCTGAAATTTGAGCCAAAATTGTTATGTGAACAGTAACAATGATGATGTGGAAGCACGTAATTGGTTGCGGTTTCTAATAGTTTTCTTTTAGTCCAATTTTAAGTCTTGTCAATTTACAACTTTGGAATTGTGGAATTTGGTTAATGGAGGGAAATACAAGTCTTAGAGCCCTTTTGAAATTCAAACACAAAAAATTCTTGACTTGACTTGCACTTTTACTCAAAACATGGGTCCTTGTTTTATGGAAAACAGTTGAGATGTGATTGACTGGTTGGTAAGTGATGGTAAGTCTTTCAAGACTAAAAAAGTTCTCACACCTTTTCCTTCACCTTTTTTCGATCTAAATTTCATTTTATTCTAACAAGGTATGAAGATTAGGAAGAACATCAAGAACACTTCAACAATCACCAAGAAAATTCAACAAAAATCACCAAGACACCACATGGCGAACTCTAATCCACAACAATAATAGCTTCAACACACGGCCAAGACTACTACAACCTCAACAAAAGGTTCTTGGTCCACCAATGATCAACAACACCATACGGCCAACCTTAGGACAACAATGTTCAACAACACATGGCCAAGGTGAATCCACAACAACAAGACCAACAACAATCGACCACAATTTGGTTCACAACAACAACATCAATAATTTAAGATCAAATCTAGATATAGACTCGAAGTGTTTGTGAAAAAGAATACCAACACTTAGAAACAACTAAACAAACAAAATACTATCAAATCTAGGCACACAACAAGTTTTCAGCCAAGACAACAACAAGATCCAGATTCGACCAAGAACACAAGAATACTTTAACTCTTTTTTTTTATTTTTCAAGTGATCTAGCCCAAGATTTGATCATATAGGAACAAGATCAAGACATGCTCTGATACCAAATGATACACTACAAACTTGGAAAGTACCAAAATCAGCCAATAACAAACTAGTTTTAATAGCACAACCTAGGAACAAGTGGAACCAAGCCCCAAAACGTGAAGAACACAAGATTAACGAGTTGACAAATATGTAACAACACAAAAATAGTGGCTACATGAGATGAACAACAAGATAACAATAACAATAATAAACAGTTTCAACAACAAAAAATTACATTAAAAAAAGGATAGAAAGATAGACTACATGAAGATGTAACCTTAAGAACCCAAGAACCTATTCCACTCTTGGACCCTTAACACTACACACGACAATTCACCTGTCTCTTATATTGGTACAAGAGGGACCTCAATCTCCCAAGAATCCAATGTTTCCAAGCTTGAATCCAAAACGAGTGATTCCACACTTAAGTTAAAAACCCTAGTTACATTATTTCGCCAAGAGGCCTTTCTCACAAGAGAGAGTGTTTCAATGTTACAACTTTTAATATTCTTCAAAACTAAGTAGTAAATGACCTAACATATTCTATTTATAGTAGGTTAAAAAAATAGTGTGAAATGTCTAAAAGACCCCTTAGTCAAATACTTCACTTTAGGCGCCCTTGGAGTGTAGAATGTGGACTATTTTGGAGCTTACTTAGGCCCTCCTTTGCACTTTATTTGCACACTCCAAGTATCGGGTTCAATACATCTCACATATGCCCACCTTCGTGGTCGTACTCATATCAGAGAGTCATGATTGGAGTGGAAGTCCGATTCGGCAGCTTTTTCCCTAGTTCATCTTTCTTGATCTCAGTCGTCTCAGGAAAATACTTCATAATGGCATCACACTCTTCGAACAAGTTTCTTATTCCATCCTTGAGACCATTGCTTATAGGCTTCACAGATATAGAAAATGACTGGTAGAGCGGAGGTAACTTTTTTGCCAATTTTGGGCCTTCTCTCTTCATATCTCTTTCACCTTTTTTACTTGGAACATAGCCTATCCCATACTTGAACAACTTCTATGGGATTGGGACAGGCTCAATGATCCCATCCAAATTCTTTCCTAAGCTGTGCCCAGGCTCAAAATTGCTTCTCAGCATGACAGTGGCCAATATCTTGTAAATTAAAGGCATTAGCTCCCAAGGAGTTGGATCTTTCTTATCTGTATTCACAATCTTCACTGTATAAAAGTCACTTTCTTTCGGTACTTTTTCAATCACAGAAACACAACCATTAGGGTGACTCATACATTTTCCTTCACCATGGATGACCACTTCATCATTTTCCCATACGAATTTCACCGATTGGTGTAACGTTGAAGAAACGGCCCCCGCTACATGAATCCAAGGCCTTCCTAAGAGTAGATTATAACTTAGGGAAATGTCCATCACCTGAAACTCAACTAAGAATTTTGTAGGCCTTATTTAAAGGTGTAACTTGACTTCCCCAATGGTGTTTCTCTGACCCCAATCAAAAGCTCTTACATTTATTGTGTTCTGACGCATTTTCCCTATATCATAGTTCAATTGAGTCAGAAGAGAAAAATGGACAGATATTAAGTCCTAATCCATCATCAATTAAGACCTTGTTAATGATCTTATCTTGGCATTTTATAGTGATATACAATGCCTTATTATGCATCACTCCTTCTAAATGTAACTCATCTACACCAAAGCTAATGCGATGGGCTTCCACCACTCTATTGATTATGGCCACCAAATTTTTGGTGCTTGTGCCTACGACTACATGGGCTTATTCAAGGACCTTTAGTAGAGCTTGTCTATGATATTGAGAACTCATAAGCAATGCCCAAATAGAAATCTAAGCAGGGTTCTTCTCTTAATATTTTATGATAGAGTACTCTTTTGGCTGTATTTTTCTCCAAAATTCTTCGGCTTCCTCTTCAGTGATTGGCCTCTTTTGAGAACTCTTTTTGTATGAATCATTGGCAAGATCCTCTGGAGTGTAGCATCTCCCTGATCTAGTTATTCCTTGCACGACAGCGGCTTCCACCACAAATTTTTCTCTTGCGGGAACTAAGACAAAGTCTTGATGAATGCAATAAACTTGGGCTTTTTGTTAACACTTAAGGCAGCCACTTATCATTTTGTATCTTATTTACCTTATCCATCTCATTTGGGCTAGCTTATGTTATAGACTTGTTCACTACCCACCAATCATTTATTTTTATCATATAGACAGTTGCCCCTTCATGATTTAGGAGTAGGTTGGTGGTAACATTTGGCTACACCATTTGAAGTGAGATCACCTTTTGGTTAATCAAATATTAAATCTTGTGCTTTAAATTAATATAGTCCTCAGTTGTGTGTCCAACACTTCCTAAATGATATGCACAATGCTGATCGACATGAAAAAATTGAGAATTGGTATTAGCGGGTTTTGGTGGGACAGGTTGGATGAGATTTGCTTTGTTTGGCCTTTCAAACAGCTGAGTTCTAGTTTCAGGCAAAGCAGTGAAATTTTAGGTGACTTTGTTTTTGCTATTTAGACGAGAAAGATTTTGGTAGGCGAGAGGAGGGACCTGATGGTAATTTTGGTTAATTAAAGCTTTTTAGTAGGCTTGAAATTTTGGGAGTGGAGCTTGGTAGGTTGTCTGAGAATTTGGCAATGGAGTTGGGTAATTCAGTTGATTGGTAGAGAAATTTGGTCGTGGAAATTGGGGGCTAGGTTGGGTATAGAATATAGGTTGGGAATTTTGTGAAGCTGAGGGGTATATAGACGGTGATGGCCTTTGCCCTGAATTAGAACCGAAAGATTTCTTTGAATGCAGGTTTGGACTAAAGGATATGAAAGACACATCTTCT
This sequence comes from Capsicum annuum, assembly GCF_002878395.1. Classification (NCBI taxonomy): domain Eukaryota; kingdom Viridiplantae; phylum Streptophyta; class Magnoliopsida; order Solanales; family Solanaceae; genus Capsicum; species Capsicum annuum. The sequence goes on along the minus strand of NC_061121.1, from coordinate 227,024,961 downwards.
CTCATTTTCTTTAGGAATCTTGAAGATCCAAGTTATGCAGATGTCTTGTTAATTTTCTTGTCTTGAGTCCTCCTTCAACTGTTTCACCAATTTTAACCATATCAGCGAAGGTAGCATGAAATTTTGATATCATCTTGTCATAAAACTCTTCCTTCTAAGCCTAGGTAAACACAACGACTATTTTATCCTCTATTACAGAAGGTTATACCTTCGCTTTCTCTTTTCGCCAACAATAGGCATATTCATGAAAGAATTCAATAGACTTTTGCCTAACGCTGTTCAAAGAATATCGATTAGGAACCATCTCTACATTGTACACAAATCTATCAACAAAGGAACCATCTCTACATTGTAGGCAAATCTATCAACAAAGGAACTATCTCTACATTGAAGATAAATCTATCAACAAACTCTCTAGCTAAAGCGCTTCATACAGGCCACTTCTTTAGTTCCTGAGCAACAAACCATTCTAACGCTTCTCCACTCAGGCTTCGATTGAAGAACCTCATCAGCAATGCCTCGTTTCTACCAGCTCCTACCATTTGGTCACAATATCCTCTCAAGTGGGCCGTAGGGATCCTAATACCATTGAATGTCTCAAACTTAGGGACTTTAAATCCTTCGAGCAAGTTCGAGTTAGGGTGAATGCAAAGGTCATCATAACTGAACCCTACTACATTGGACGAACCATTTGTTTTCTTTATCCTGGAGATCTCTTCCTTTATCAACAGTAACTCCCTAACATGTTTGTCTTCAGTCATCTTACACTCCTTCTCTATCTCCTCATAGTGGTCAATTTCTAAATTTGGGGGGAATGCATGGTAAGAGGTAGGCCTTTCAGTAGCATGGATGGTGGCGGGAGATATATTTTGGGTCATCGGAGGATTTTGAGTAGTGTGAGCAAAGTTTGGATATGTGGGAACTAAATTTTGGGGAATGTTTGCATTGGGACTAAAAGTAGGATGGGTATTTTGGGAAGTGAAGGCATTTGTGGAGGTATTTTGGAGTGAAGCTTTGAGGGTGGTGATGATAGGCGAAATTACGCGCCTATATCAATATATTTTGCCCATATTTTAGCCTAGTTTCGAGAACTAATTATCTATTTCGTACACTTTTAGTCCTTTTTCCTGTAAATGAGCTAACAAATGTGATTAGGAAAGTTTCAGGTATAAATGATGCAAAATACAGCAATTTATGGCTTACTTGACGCAAAAGAAAGCTCACAAACGAGATGGAAAGGAGCTGGACGCATAAAGGACTAAATCTGCTGCATGGAAAATCTGTCCCGGGCTAAAACAGCATTTCTGAAGACTTTGGGACTTACAGACACAAAGCTGGATTTTTGCCATAATACATTAACCTAGTGCAATTAGGTTATGTGTTTCATCATTCTATTTGGATTATAATTTTGTAACCTTACCCTAGTACAATTGGGTCAAGGATTTCATTAGTATATTAGGATTTGGTTATTTATTTTATTAGTTTAGTAGGAGTAGGATAGGAGTATTATAAATACCCTATCATGTTAGAGATTTTAGAGAGGGGGGAGACATTCTGACAATTCATTCATCTCCTTACAATTAAGACATCTTCCTACAACCCATTCTCAATTCTTCATTCTTCTACTCTTAAATTCCACAACAAGAGAATCGTTACTTGCTACGGAATCACTAAAACCACACGCCAAACACCTACTATTCACGCCATCCACCATGCAAAACGTGATATCCTTCGCATTCATGGGTAACTAAATCTCTTAGTTGGGGTTATGGAAGCCGAATGAGTTACTATCTATAGCTATGAGTTTGTGAGTTCAAGACAAGTATATTGCTTATATCATTATTCTCTTCATCTTAAATCTACATTCTTTGCGGTTCAAACACAAGAACACGCCATTCTAACATCTAACCTGTTCGAGAGAAAGGTTATTTGTCTAGAAAAGAAGACGCATAGACCAACGCCAGTCTAACATCTGACTTGTTCGAGAGAAAAGTTATTTGTCTGGAAAAGAGATAATGTCAAGGTAGTAGGACACCCTTTCCTATTAAAAAGCTAGTGCCGTACCTGGACTAACTTCTTGGAGAATTCGTACCGTTAGTCACGCTTTAAGCTCGAGAGAGTTAAAGTGAAATAGTCCTTGTTTAGGTCGAGAGACGCTTGGATTTACCATCGACTACAATTCTCTATAAGCAATTACATGTCAAGACTCTACACACTCATAGCCAATAGAGACGTATACCTCAGAAGGTGGACATAACCCCAACGCCTCAATTCTCATTGTTTACAACACACGTGACAATCTCTCTTTATTTTGCTATTTTCAGTTCTTACATTCTTGTTTTGGTTACATACTACAATCCCCCCTTTCCTACGAGACTTGCACTAAAAGTCTAGTAATTTCTCTTGCTTGTTGGCCAAGCTATTCTCTGTGGGATCGATACCCAACCCAGGTTGGGTTCTATATTTGCTAACGACCGCTTTACACTCCCACGAGAGCTGTAGATTGAGCGTTATCAGGTGGTAAGTATTTGGATTGTTTTCTCGATTGGTATTGCAAGTAGAAGGGGATATGGGTTTAGCACGATGGATTAATAGGATTAGTGGGAGGTCTAAGTATAGAAGCGGAGGGTATGTCATTCGGTTGGTTTCCATTGTTAGGAAAGCTAAAAGGAAGGAATAGGAGTGGAAGTGCATAGGTATCCAAGACTGGCGTATTAGCGGCAATGGCCAGATTAGCCACATCTTTTGCTCGTTGTACTTCTTCTTGAAGCTCCTCCATTCTCCTAGTTAGTTAGTTCAGCGATCATCTCTCTTTGTGTTGTTATCACAGCATCCCTAACGATAATTTTGGTGAGAGCATTATCATCACTACTACTAGTCATTCTTTCCTCTCCAACTAAGTGATGGTTGAGGAAGGAGTTTTTATTTGCCTTAGATCTAGTGAAGATTGATGTTCAGCCAGTTTTGTCAACACAGATCAATTTCTACTTACTTGATTACCTGGTAAAACTACTCCAAAGGTAAATATGTTAGATTCGGTTAGTAATAAATAATGCAAGATATCCGACATAAAGTAACACATAAAGTTACTTTTATCATAGGTAAATTGATCCATGGGTGGGTATTGACTCAAAATAAATTAACAGGCAGGACTTTATCCGTTGATTTTTGATAAAATGTCACGATCTGGGGGCATCGAGAGTGTCCTTTGAAGTGAGCTTTGAGGGTGATCTTTTCACTTCCCGCCTTGATTCTAGTTGGCCAGAGGACATCCCTGATACAATTCAAATGGCCACCTTAGGTTTTAATGACATCATTCGAAGTCAGTACGTGGGGCATCAAGCTTTGGTCACATTAAGTAAATGGGATCCTACATGGAAGGGCTGATTTGAGTACACCAAAGAGCAATACCACGTGTGAAAGATTGCTTGGAGCATTAAAGATTGAGGACTCACAGTTTTGGCCTTTATTAAGGACATTTTGGTTACTTATCCTTGTCTAAGTAACACTCCATGACCACCCCTTTTCATTAAGGGTATTGTGGTCATTTTGTTATGTAATAAGTTAGACTATAAATAGGTTCTATTAGTTCATTTTCTAGTTAGTTTTTGAATGATGAATGTATAGAACACTTGAAAATCCTCTCTCTTAAGAGTAAACCACCTTAGTGAAGTCTTAGTTAGGGCTTGGAAAAGTCATCCTTAGTATAGGGCTTGGAAAAACCAATATTGACCTTTGCTTGGAAACAGTGGATCTTAAGATGAGTTGATTTCCTTGGCGGTTACCGTAAGAGTGTAGTTTTCATTATTACATTTATTAGGGTTAGTGTTGAAATACACTTGGTTCTTAATCTTGTAATAATCTTGGTCTCACTATTTATCCTTTCATTATTTTGCAAATCCATGTGTTTTTGTGTTTGTCATCTTGTATCCCTTTGTGTTGCTTGTTCTTCTCACATTTTGTGGACTGTTTTGGAATCTTGGTGGGCTGTTTTTGTATCAATCCCCTTTAATCTTGGATCAGCGGTCCTCTCTTAAGTTTAAAGGCGGAGCTTGCTCAAACTTCTTCTTTTCATGTGCTATCAACTGCTTGACTTTAGCAATTTCCTTGTCGGCCCTCCTAATCAATCTCTTGACCTCTTCTTTTTGTATTTCTTCCACTTGGGCTAAGTCCAATATCTGTCTTTTCAGTTGTGTGGTCCTTGAATCCATGACAATTTTTTCTGAAAGAATAGGTATACGTTTTTTTAAAAAAGAAAGTTAACGAAAATGGTTAAGGACTTTCTGAGAAACTTGGATTGTTTTGGACAGACTTTAGATAGTAGGCGTATTTTTTGCTTAAAGGGTTTTATAAGGACTTGAGGAGTAGATCAATTTACCTTCGATTTAACAACACACATAAGACATCACATAAGACATCACATAAGATAATTATATCATACATCAAAGTAAATAACGTGTCCTAATTAGTTTACCTTTTGGAGCCAAGGGTTGGCCTAGCGTCAAGTAATTGAGATTACGATAAATTTATCCAAGCCATTTATTTGAGACAAACCTCGAGTTTGGAAATAAAAGTGTTAGATTTCATTGAAATATTAATTGGGTACAATGATAAGAAATAAGATCAAAATACATGAAAAAATAATCCTAAAACTTAGCCTAGACCCTGTTTCTGATCATGCTGGTGAAGGACGTGAAGATGATGCGTCAACATTGTTGGGCCCCACTCTCATATTTTCCAAATACTGTATTATGTTGGACATTTGAGCCTACATTTTAGGCTTGACCAGTGTGGTTCCAAGATAAAAATGCCTTATCCAAATAGTCATCCCAACATCCTCAAAACCTTGTTCCCCTTCTGGACTGGGTTTTATATCGCCATGATATTCTTGAACCCATACCTGGTATTCTGGAATACACTCTGTTGGTCCGCATCTCACATCCATTGTGAGAATGTTACTCCATTTATGCAAAATTTGACTGGCCCTAGGAACTCTGAAGTCTGGTCCAAATAGGACTTCCAAAACTCGCATATTTGCTCGGAGAGGGATGATACGTATCTGACTAAACTGTCGGAGTACACACACCAAGGCATATGGTTGTAGACCTCTTAGCCCAATAAAATCAATATAATAAAGCTCTTTGCACCGTATGTAAGTCGTGGAATATGACAGTAGTGGGTATCTCCACTGGATTTGGTCACTCGTACGAGAGGCTAAGAATTCATACCAATCATCGGTGCTGATCGGGGAAATGAACCTCCTCATTCTTTCATCATGAGTGTCGATATTATGTGAATCTCTAAACCTTATATTAGTCATAGTGTCACGCTTATGCCTTGTAGAAATGCTCTTTTGATCATATTTGAAGAAGGAGATTGCAACCTTCAAAGAACCGTGTTTCACCTCTTTTATACTTTCCAAGTGTGCGAAATATTTTTGCCAAGATCATAGGAACCAAGGTGATTTGTATGCCATCAACTCCTTTAAAAAGTACTCGAGCCACAGAACATATGCAGGTATTGATCTTTCCATATTCTCGTGGAAATACCAAAGCCCCTAGCAAGGCAACGACAAATACAATCGAACGTCTAACACGCTAATGGGTAGAAATGAAAACGAACTCCTTCTTGAATAGCTTATAACTATCTTGAATACTGTATCTCTCAGACAAATAATCTAAAGAAACCCAATTGTTTTCAAAGCAACGGAGTTTATCAGTGTTCTATAATCCCAAGTAGCGAAGAAATTTCTTTCCTGACTGACTGTACGGGATGATCTGACCTCTCCCTTGATACTTCAAATTAGTGAAGTAATAGATCTCCTCTAATGTGGGGGTTAGTTCAAAGTCTTTGAATACAAAGACTAGATCGTCTCGCACAAGGAGATCTATTTTGAGGTCATAACTTTGCTGCCTTTTTTCGCCAATGATAAGAATATTCACGAAAAAATTCATTAGACTTTTGCTTGATACGGTTCAAAGAATATTGATCAGGAACCATCTCTACATTGTAGGCAAAGCTATTAATAAAATCTCTGGCTAAAGCACTCCATTAAGGCCACTTTTTTAGTTTCTGTTAAGTAAACCATTCTAACGCTTCTCCACTCATGCTTTAATTGAAGAGCCTCATCTGCAATGCCTCGTTTCTACCAGCGCCTACCATTTGGTCACAATATCTTATAACTACGACCCATTTGAGGGTATACTGTGACCCAATGGTAGGCGCTGGTAGAAATAAGGCATTGTTGATGAGGCTCTTTAATCGAAGCCTGAGTGGAGAAGCGTTAGAATGGTTTGCTTCACAGGAACTGAAAAAATGGCCTGAATGAAGCATTTTAACCAGAGATTTTTTTGATAGGTTTGCCTACAATGTAGAGATGGTTCCTGATCGATATTCTTTAAACTGCATCAAGCAAAAGTCTAATGAATTCTTTAAAAAATATGCCTATCATTGGCAGAAAAAAGTAGCAACGGTACGACCTCCTATGAAAGAAAAAGAAATAGTCGATGTGTTTACCCCAATGAAGAAAACACATGGTTCACCCAATGCAGTAGGTTTCAGTTATGATGACCTTTGCATTCACCTTGACTTGAACCTGCCTGAAGGATTTAAAGTCCCTAAGTTTGTGACATTCAATGGTACTGGAAACCTTACAACCCACTTGAGAGGATATTATGACCAAATGGCAGGCGCTGGTAGAAACGAGGCATTGTTGATGAGGCTCTTTAATCGAAGCCTGAGTAGAGAAACGTTAGAATGGTTTGCTTCACAAGGACTGAAGAAGTGGCTTGAATGGAGCGCTTTAGCCAAAGATTTTGTTGATAGATTTGGCTACAATGTAGAGATGGTTCCTGATCGATATTCTTTGAACCGCATCAAGCAAAAGTCTAATGAATTCTTTCGTGAATATGCCTATCGTTGGCGGAAAAAAGCAACAAAGGTACGACCTCAAAATAGATCTCCTTGTGCGGGATGATCTAGTCTTTACATTCAAAGACTTTGAGTTTACCCCTATATTAGAGGAGATCTATTACTTCACTAATTTAAAGTATCAAGGTAGAGGTCAGATCATCCCGCATAGTCAGTCAGGAAAGAAATTTCTCTACTTGGGATTATAAAACACTGATGAGCTCTATTGCTGAAAAAACAATTGGGTTTCTTTGGATTATTTGTACGAGAGATACAGTCGTCAGGATAGTTATAAGTTATTCAAGAAGGAGTTCGTTTGCACTTCTACCCATTATCGGGTTAGACATCCGATTGTATTTGTCGTTGCCTTGCTAGGGACTTTGGTATTTCCACAAGAATATGGAAAGATCAGTATCTGCATATGTTTTGTGGCTCGAGTACTTTTTAAAGGAGTTGATGGAGCAGAAATCACCTTGGTCCCTATGATCTTGGCGGAAATATTTTGCGCAGTTGGAAAGTGTAAAAGAGGTGAAACATGGTTCTTTAAAGGTTGAAATCTCCTTCTGCAGATATGGGCAAAAAAGCATTTCTACAAGCGTGACAATATGACTGACATAATGTTTAATGCTTCACATAAGATTGACACTCATGATGACGGAATGAGGAGGTTCGTTTCGCTGGTCAGCACCGATGAATGGTTTGAATTCTTAGCCTCTCATTCTAGTGACCAAATCCAATAAAGATACCCACGACTGTTATGTTCCACTACTTACATACGGTGTTGAGGGATTTATTATATTGAGCTTATCGGGTTAAGAGGTCTACAATCATATGCCCCAGTGCGTGTACTCAGACAGTTTAGTTAGACACAGATCATCCCTCTTCGAGCAAATATGCGAGTTTTGAAAGTCCTATTTGGACTAGACTTCAGAGTTCCTAGGGCCAGTCAATTTCTACACGAATAGAGTAACATACTCATAATAGATGTGAGATGCGGACCAACAGAGTGCATTCTAGAATACCAGGTATGGGTTTGAGAATATCGTGGCGATATAAAACCCAGTCCAGAAGGGGAACGCGGTTTTGAGGATGTTGGGATGACTATTTGGATAAGGCATTTTCATCTTGCAACCACCGTGGTCAAGCCTGAAATGTAGGCTCAAATGTCCAACATAATGCAATATTTGGAAAATGCGGGAGTGGGGTCAAACAATGTTGAGGCATCATCTTCACGTCCTTCACCAGCATGATCAGAAACAGGGTCTAGGCTAAGTTTTAGGATTGTTTTTTCATGTATTTTGATCTTATTTCTTATCATTGTACTCGATTAATATTTCAATGAAACCTGACACTTTTATTTCCAAACTCGAGGTTTGTCTCAAATTAATGGCTTGGATCAATTTATCATAATCTCAATTACTTGACGCTAGGTCAACCCTTGGTTCAAAAGGGTAACCCAATTAGGACATGCTATTTACTATGCTATTTGTTGTGTGATATAATTATCTTATGTGATGTGTTATGTGTGTTGTTAAATCGAAGTTAAATCGATCTACTCCTCAAGTCCTTAGAAAACCCTTTAGGCAAAAAATATATGCCTACTATTAAGAGTCCGTCCAAAATAATCCAAGTTTCTCAGAAAGTCCTTAACCATTTTCGTTAACTTTCTTTTTTTGGAAAAAAAACATATACCTATTCTTTTAAAAAAATTTGTCATGGATTCAAGGACCACACAACTGAAAAGACGGATAGTGTATTTAGCCTTAGTAGAAGAAATGCAAAAAGAAGAGGTCAAGAGACTGATTAGCAGGGCCGACCAGGCCGATAAGGAAATTGCTAAAGTCAAGGAACAGAAGAAGTTTGAGCAAGCTACGCCTTTAAACTTAAGAGAGGACCACTAGGCCAAGATTAAAGGGGATGTCCTCTGTCCAACTAGGATCAGGGCGGGAAGTGAAAAGATCACCCTCAAAGGTCACTTCAAAGGACACTCTAGGTGCCCCCAGATTCTGACATGCTCGACAGTCTATCGGATCCTAAGAGATATAAGAGTCCTCAACCCTGATCAAATAAAAGAACTTGTCTACTTTCTCGAAGATGCTCATAAAAGATTGCATTATCATCCAAATCAATGTGGCCGAGTGTCCTGCTTTGAAGGCCAGGATTTGCAATTCACAACGGGCAAATGAATAATTTGTGGGGACAACAAACTATTCTTTGTTGCGATCGGGTTGATCCTATCTATCACCAACGACGTGTAAATTTACAAATATGACTTCACGAGGTTTGAAGATACCTACCATGAAATCTACTCAAAGCTCATCCATGCCAAAATTTTAGAAATAGTGGAGAGGAAGCTTAATACGATGTTTAAGGCTTGAAAAAAATTCAGAGAGGTTTGTCATTATCATGGAGGGATCGAAGAGCATGACTTAGAGACTTGCCATGCTTTTAAAATGGATTTAGAGAGCCTGATGGATACAGGAAGGGTTGAGCTGGCATTAGTCTTGTGTTCTCTATTGTTGTTTACCTTTCGTGTTTTACTGATGTAATGAACTCTAACAAAATTTCAATGATATAAAGTCTTATCCTTACCTATTTGAAGTATGTATAGTCTGATTTCTCCTTTGTGAGATACGTAGGCAGCCTCTCGGCCCAGCCTCTAATCTTTAAAATCATTATATCTCATTTTGTCAAAGAAAGTTATATGAGTCCAAAATCAAAAGACTTGGCAAAAATCTTGCCAAGACCCATTTATCCAAAAATCAATGGACAAAGTCCTACCCGTTAGTTTCTTTCAAGTCAATACCTACCCGTGGATCAATTTAACTTCGATAAAAGTAACTTTATGTGTTACTTTATGTCGGATATCTTGCATTATTTATTACTAACCGAATCTAACAGATTTACCTTTGGAGTAGTTTTACCAGGTAATCAAGTAAGTAGAATTGATCTGTGTTGTGTTGACAAAACTGGCTGAACATTAATATTTCACTAGATCTAAGGCAAATAAAAATTCCTCCCTCGATCATCGCTTAGTTGGAGAGGAAAGAATGACTAGTAGTAGTGTTGATAATTCTCTCACCGAAATTACCATTAGGGATGGTGTGATAACGACACAAGCAAAGATAATCGTTGAACTAACTAGGAGAATAGATAAGCTTCAAGAAGAAGTACAACGAGCAAAAGATATGGCTAATCTGGTAATTGCCGCTAATACACCAGTCTTGGATACCCATGCACTTCCACTTTGATCCCCTCCTTTTAGATATCCTAATAATGGATACCAACCAAATGACATACCCTCTGCTTTTATACCTAGACCTCCCACTAATCCTATTAATCTGTCATGCAAAACCCATATCCCTCCTACTTATAATACCAATCGAGAAAACAATCCAAATACTTACCACCCTTAAAGATTCACTCCAAACTACCAAAATACCTCCACAAATGCCTTCACTTCCCAAAATACCCATCCCACTTTCAGTCCCAATGCCAACGTTCCCCAAAATCCAGTTCTCACATATCCAAACTTTGCTCACACTACTCAAAATCCTCTAATGACCTAAAATATGTCTCTCGCCACCATCCATGCTACTGTAATGTCTACTTCTTACCATACATTCCCCCTAAATCTAGAAATTGACCACTATGAAGAGATGGAGAAGGAGTGTAAGGTGCTCGAAGACAAACATGGTAGAGAGCTACTATTGATAAAGGAAGAGATCGCCATGATGAATAAAATACATGGTTCACCCAATGCAGTAGGGTTTAGTTATGATGCCCTGTGCATTCACCCTAACTTAAACCTGCCCGAAGGATTTAAAGTCCCTGAGTTTGAGACATTCAATGGTATTGAAAACCCTATGTCTCACTTGAGAGGTTATTATGACCAAATGGTAGGCGCTGTTAGAAATGAGGCATTGCTGATAAGGCTTTTCAATCGAAGCCTAAGTGGAGAAGCGTTAGAATAGTTTGCTTTGCAGGAACTGAAGAAGTGGCCTGAATGGAGCACTTTAGCCAAAGATTTTGTTGATAGATTTGCCTACAATGTAGAGATGGTTCCTGATCGATATTCTTTGAACTGCATCAAGCAAAAGTCTAATGAATTCTTTCGTGAATATGCTTATCATTGGCAAAAAAAGAAAGCAAAGGTACGACCTCCTATGACAAAAGCAGAAATAGCCGTTGTGTTTAACCGAGCTCAGGAGGGAGAGTTTTATGACAAGATGATATTGGCAGTTCGTGCTACCTTCGCTGACTTGGTTAAAATTAGTAAAACAATTGAAGAAGTACTCAGGATGGGAAAAATCAACAAGACCTCTGCACAACTTGGATCTTCAGGATTCCCAAAGAAAAAGAGAGAAGATATATCTTTCGTATCCTTTAGTACAAACCTAAAGACAAAGAAGTATTTTTGTTCCATTTCAGGGCAAATGCCATCACCATATATATATCCCTTAGCTCCACAAAATTCCCAACCTGTGTTATATACCCAACCTATCCCCCAAGTTCCACAACCAAATTTCTCTACCAATCAACTGAATTACCCAACTCCATTGTTAAATTCTTAGACCACCTACCAATCTCTACTCCTAAACTTCCAAGCCTACCAAAAAGCTCCAGTTAACTAAAATTACCATCACATCCCTCCTCCCGCCTACTAAAATCTTCCTCATCCAAATAGCAAAAAGAAAGCCACTAGAGATTTCACTGCTTTGCCTGAAATCAAAACTCAACTGTTTAAAAGTCTAAAGAAAGCAAATCTCATCCAACATGTCCCACTAAAAGCTGCTAATACCAATTCTTGATTTTTTCATGTCGATCAACATTGTGCATATTATTTAGGAGGTATTGGTCACACAACTGAGGACTGTATTAATTTGAAGCACAAGATTCAAGATTTGATTGAACAAAAGGTGATCTTGCTTCAAATGGTGCTGCCAAATGTTACCACCAACCCACTCCCAAACCATGAAGGGGTGGGTAACTATCAATATAATAGAAACAGATGATGGGTGGGTGGTGAGCAAGTCTATAAAATAGGCTAGACCAGATAAGATAGATAAGGTGAAAGTTATTGAAAGAGCAGTGGCCGCTTTCAGTGTTACCAAGAAGCCCAAGTTTGTTGCATTCGTCACACCTCATCAAGCCTTTGCCTTAATTCCCGCAAGAGAAGAATTTGTGGTGGAAGCTGCCACCGCACAAGGAATGACTAGATCAGGGAGATGCTACACTCCAGAGGAGTTTGCCAATAATGCATACAAAAAGAGTGCTAAAAAAGGTCAATCACTGAAGGGGAAGCCAAAGAATTTTGGAGAAAAATGCAGCCAAAAGAGTACTCTATTGTGAAACATTTAGAGAAGACTCCTACTAAGATTTCTATTTGGGCATTGCTTATGAGTTCTCAATATCATAGACAAGATCTGCTGAAGGTCCTTGAAGAAGCCCATGTGCCGGTAGGCACAAGTACCGAAAATTTGGTGGCCACGATCAAGTAGTTTCATCTGATTGAGTGTATCACTATGGGGTACACCAATTTTATTTTTAAAGAAGAAAAATGGGTCTCTAAGAATGTGTGTTGACTACGGGCATCTGAACAAGGTAATGATACACAATAACTATTCGTTGTCTCGTATAAAGGACCTGTTTGATCAGTTACAAGGAGCTGTCCATTTTTTGAAGATTAACCTTTGATCAGGTTATCATCAGCTTAGAATTAGGGATAACGATATTTCTAAGATCACATTCAAAACTCGATATGGGCATTATGAGTTTCTTGTGATGCCTTTCGGGTTAACCAATGCTCCTGCTGCATTCATAGACTTAATAAATAAGGATTTCAGGCCGTTTCTAGATAGATTTGTGATAGTATTTATTGATGATATTCAGAATTATTCTTGTAGCCAGGAAGAGCATGAGAATCATCTAATGGTTGTATTGAAGACATTACGGGAACATAAGCTCTATGCTAAGTTCTCAAAGTGCGAATTTTATCTAGGTTCAGTATCATTTTAGGCATGTTGTCTCCAAAGATGGAATCACGGTGGATTCTAAAAAGAAAGTAGTGCAGAAATGGCCTAGACCTACTTTACCTATAGAGATTCGCAGCTTTTTGGGTTTGGCAAATTACTATAGACATTTTATGCAGGATTTATCTAAAATAGCATCTCCATTGACCAAGTTGACATAGAAGTTCTAATGGACAGAAAAATGTGAGCACAACTTTTAGAAACTCAAAACGTGTTTGACCATCGCAAAAGTAAAATACTTTGTCACCTCAAGAAATTTGTACGACTTCCTTCGATCAATCTATAATCATATCATATCAATCTTATGTCAATTTTTGGTTTAGGCTAAGCATAACTACTTTAAACTACCCAACTTTAGAAATTTCATGATTGACTCTCGATTTGTCAACTTGTATTAAATTTTTGCTTCGGCCCATGAAAATAGAATTATAGTTGATTTTTCTCAATATCTTAAACCACAATAACCTTGTTGTCTATATATTCTTTGGTTAAGCTGGAAGTACAAAAGTTATAATTCGATCATTTAATGCACTCTCGCAGTTCATGAGAGTTAACAATTTTCTACCCCTCTTAACCTCCTGATTCTTGAACTCTCAATCTCAAATCTATAATCAAGGAATATGAATTAAATCTATAATCCATGTTAAGAAATCTACCTTCCTCTTCTCCTTCTCTTTAATTTTCTTCTCACTGGTTGAGTCCTCTTCATGTTCCTTCACAAGATCGCAAAACGCAGAACTGTAACCACTTTCTTTGTTTTTTTCCTTAAGAAAGAAGGTGGCTAGTGATTTTTTTTGGTTTAGGTTGTTGCTCGATGAACAACACCCCCCTCCAAATCCATTTTTAACTTTGCTTTAGACCTGCAGATATGCATAAGGCCCATTTCTTTTTTTTTTTTTAAATCTTATTGTTGGGCAGATGGGCTTGGCCCATCTTTCTCTTCTTTTCTTCTTTTTTTGTTAAATGAACTTCAACGCACTTTCTCATAAATTTTTATTTTCTTTTTCTTTTTCCACTACAAATACTCATTAATTAATGGCATGGGGTATTACAATATTTTACCGATCACTCATCTAGAAATGCTATAAACATTTCCATTGACAAGTTGTCTTTATGAGTAACAACAACATCAAACAGTCCTAATTCTGTCTTTCACTCTTTTGTGTGCAGCTGCTAATACCAGCCTTTCCTTACTCTAAAATATTTACCCAATGATATGTAAAATATTTGATACTAAATCTATAGATCATATAAATCACAATTTTTGAGATGAACAAACACGACTAAAATTATGAAATACTATCACCTATCAAGCAAACTTCATATATACAACTAATTGACCAATAATAATACTATTCAAGTGAACTACGCATCAAAACTCCATCACTAAGAAAACTGAGTCAAATATAATATGAGGTATGAGTAAAGCTTTATCAGGCACATATAAGCATAGTTTGCAAAGTATTTTTTGGTACAGGCCTTGGAAATAGCAGTTTAACAGGTTTACTTGGCTTTGATCTAATATTTTTTACGTCATACATTGAGATCTGTTTTAGTAGCAGATAGTGCCCGTTAATCTAAAGATGGATGGACACAAAATATTAAGGCAAGGCATTGAGTTTCTGTTCCAAGAAACTTGAGGAGAATATAAGTTTTGAGGAATTGCAAGAATGCTCTTTATTAATAAGAACTAAGATGTTAAGGGAATATTTGTGTCTCTCAGTTAGAATCATGCAGTCACATAGGGCTACAGCAATGGATATTTATGGAAATCGAAAGCAGGGCAGAAGAACTTGGAAGGCAAGAGGGTATCTTTATGTATGTAAGCATTAGTATATCTATCCTAAATCGATGAAGATAATGCATATGGTGGTATTACCGTTTTGATGCACCTCATTAGAACTCAAATAAATAATTTACTATGTTATTAGAACACTTAAGTAAGCTGAACAAACCTCCCTACGCCTAGAATTTTCTATATCCTCTGCATTATTTTGCTCCTTGGTCAGTTTCATTATATCATCAGTGATAACAAAAAGACCATGGAAGACATTAAAAAAGCACTAAATTAGTCCACTAGTTTGAAGAACCTGTGGACCTACTTGGTGACCACTCTCGGATTCACTACAATAACGACAAGAACGAGATATAAGGATGTGTTTCAACCCCAAAACAACCACTAAAATAAATTTAATAACCTAAGATGAACAACAACAATGAAGTAACAATAACAACACCTCATGGGTTACATTAACAAGAACAATAAATAACGATTACAACAAAGCAAAGGATAGATAGTTAGACAAAAATGAAGGTGTAATCTTAAAAACCCAAGAGCATATTCCATTCTTGGACATTTAACACCACACACAGCAAATACCTAACTCCTACATTGGCACAAGAGTGACCTCAATCTCCCAAGCATCCAACGTTTCCAAGCTTGAATCCAACACGAGTGATTCTACACTTAATGTTGCCTAGTTACAAGGTTTTTGGCAATGGGACCTTTCTTAGAAGAGAGAGTATCTCAATGTTGAAACTTTCAATATTCAACAAAACCTAAGTAGTAAATGACCTAACATATTCTATTTATAGTAGGTTACAAAAATAGTGTGTAATGTACAAAAGACCCCTTAGTCTAATGCTTCACTTTAGGTGCCCTTGGAGTGGAGAATGTGGACAGTTTTGGAGCCTATTTAGGTCCTCCTTTGCACTTCATTTGCACACATCAAGTCTCGGTTTTAATACACCTTCGTGGTCGCTCTCGTATAATCCCCCCTTCTTGAAAAGGATTCGACCTTGAATCCATCCCTTCAAAATCAAAGAGAAAACAAACAAGCACACATCTTCATGGCATAAGGGTTAGAGTTATCAAAATAAACAATTAGCGTTATCATGCCACGGTAGTACACACTTGAAGTACAACCAAGGATCCTTTGTGTTAATTATGAAAAGCCTTTGTACAACATCACAAAGAAAAGGGCTCAGATAAACATCAAGAAATAAGGAACAAAAACCAAAACTACGCCTCTCATACAATGTATATCCAACAACACCATGAATATCATCATATGCATATAAGTAGTGAAGAAAGGCACCAAAGACACAATTCTCATCCAAGATGTATGACAAGTAGGAACACACAATGAGAGAAAGGGACATTACAAGCAGATAGGACCTCTCTTTCTCCAAAAACTTTCCGAGGAAAGGCATTCCATCAGGGGAGTCATACCAATAGGGAGAATAAGGAAACTACCATGTAACAATCCAATCCAAGACAAGTAGTTTGCCCAAGAATTTGGTTTCCCTCTACAAATGAGGTTAAGCATGCTCCCAAGAGTCCCACAAGATACTTCAATTTTTCTAACTCCATGAAGGTGACAAGAAGCCTTTAACATCCTTAGACCCTTCCACAAACAAAAATACAACTTGGCATCCACAAGTTGTGGTTCACATAACTTAAGTACAAATGTGTCAAACATGGATGCACGGATATGAGCAACACCCCAAAGAGACAATGGCACATTTGCCCTAGGGTCTTCGAGTAGACACAAACCACCATTAGCATTAAAGGAATCACAATTAAAGTCACCATATTTTTCAAGCACATGATTAACCCTATGGGCCAAGCAAATATTAGAATCTTTACAACATAGGCTCATAGGTTCAGTCCATTTTCCTTAACCAATATCTTTAATTTCTTCACTCACTTGAGATTCATTAATCACATCATACATATTCTTAAGTGGTGGGCATGTTTTACACATAGGTTGGTCAACACAATTTTTACACGATGATATACTTTTATTTAACACTATAACTTCAACACTAGGTGGACATAAATCGATCTTACTAGAAGAGTCGATTCGGTCATCTATAGGATCAACTAGTATATCCACTCGCACAACATGTACATCATCCATAAGTAGTAAAAAATTAATATACTCATATGTAGGTAAGCTACTACTTACACTCAACGGCTTGTTAGTCACACGTTCATCATTCACATGCACCAAAGTGTAAGAATTAGCTATTTTACCTTAAAGTTCATGAGTATGTTCGTCTTTACCTAAGTGTGAAAGTCCTTCACAAGTTTAGGAAGCAACTTCCTTTAGGAAGCTCTCATCGTAAGGTTTTTGGACCTTAGGTTTTAGATTTTGTTGGGATAAGTGTAGATACCAATTAGCGTAGCCTTTTAATGTGCCATTTTATGTCTTCAATATTGTAGATGATGTGGTCAAATATGGAAGCCATGGCACAAAAAATAAAAGACAACAATGAAAAACAAAACAAACAAACTTGTTAGCTCAAAAATGCCTCACCACATTCTCACTCTCGATCTTTACTTGTAATACCCCGTACCTTTCTTAGCTTAAAATTATCCTAAGAATGTTTGAAGCTCCTTTTGCAAAGTGAATTCACTTTTTTACACGTGGTATTTTTAGGATTTCATGTTTAGTCACGTAGGAAATTAAGTAAGCTTTCCATTGATACCAATTTCATCAAAATCCGACATCGGAGGAGAAAGTTATGGCCAAAATACAGAAGGCAGTAAAACTGCCCAGGTGCGATGGTAAGGCCGATGGACCATCAGACTAGCGATGGACCGTCACCCATGATCGTCATCACAAGGTAGTGAGACTACCTTCTGCCCAGGAATGACGACTCAAGCCGACAGACCGTCGGACAAGTGACGGACTGTCGCTCAGGCCATCGCAAAAGAAACAGTGAGACCCCATTCTGCCTAGAAGTGAAGGTTAGGACCGACGGACCATCATACCAAGGTAGTAAGTTCTAGTTCTTGTCCCAGCGTGACGGACAGTTTGACGGACCATCAACCCAGCGATGGACCGTCGCAGGTTCCGTTCAGTTATTTTTAAGTTATTTTTAAAGGGGTATTTTTGGTCTTTTACCACCTATTTATATACGCAATTATATCCGACCAAAGCTCATAAATTCATTATTCTTCTACAACAACAAAATTAGGGTTTTCTCTCTAACATTAATTTCCAAGAACAAAATCCAAATCTTCTTCAAGAACT
>NC_061121.1:226997322-227003978 GCF_002878395.1 Capsicum annuum | reverse complement strand
GTGGTCAATGAGTGTAGGTCTGCGATGTTTGATACAAGAACAACCCACAAACTCAAGGACAACACAAGATAACAAGAGGAATAACAAGAACCAACGATTTTCACTAAAACAAGAACAAACTAGTACATGAAAGTAAAGATAGGTAATGAGACATACACTATTACAAGACCAAAGAACCCAAGGATATCTCAAATCCAAGAACCCCTAAGACTTACAATAGTAACACCACACTTCTACGAAGACACAAGAGGGAATCCACCACTTAAGCACCAACGTTTCTAGCCAATTTTGCAACACAAGTGAGTACCATACTTGTTCTTGCCCTAGTTTTGGTTACAACTCCCTCTCTCTCTAGAGAATAGTCTTTCAATATCATTTAACAACTAAAGAACTAAAGACCTAAAACTAGTCTATTTATAGACTTATTATAAACATAAGTGAAATGTCCCAAAAGCCCTTAATGAAGGGAAGACAAAAGGTGCCTATGGAGTGTAGTGTATGGCCCGTTCTTGGTGTGTGATATGATGTTCCTTTGCACTTCACTTGCATGCTTCGAGTCTCGAGTTTGACGCGCACTCTCATAAGTTTATCTTCGTGATTATTCTTGTATCATCCTCTCCATCTTGAGAGGAATATGCCTACAAATTCATGGCTTAACCTTGTTCAATTATCCCTTAAAGAAAGCCACTCAAAATAGTCCGCAAAATATGGAGAACCCGCAAGCTCAATAACAACAAATCTCGGCCGACATCTTCATTTTGAATCTTGGCTTCCTCTCCATCTTGAGCTTTACCTTCATTCTCATCCGATTCAAGTCTCCTACATACAAGCATTGTCATAGACCCCATATCCTTCATGTTTCTTTCTACCATTCTCCTCTACATGGACATATCAGTTTTGGTAAAGTGGAGCTTCGGTCAAGAGAGTTAGTTTACTGAAGCGGAGCTTCTGTTGTGGAGCTTGGATGGAAGGAATTTGAATTGGTGAAAGTTGACGCCTTTGGTTAAGTGGATCTTGGATGAGAGGGTTCGATTTTAGTGTAGGCATTTGGCATCTAAGTCCTTGTTGGACTTGATCGAATTGTAGGGAAATGGGCCTAGTTATGTCTCAGTTTTGAGGGCTATTTGGAGCTTTGATTGTGGAATTAGGTGATGGTCCTGGAGGATTGGTCATTGGAAGTAAAGTGTCGGGAGTCAAAGAACAAGAGTTCCTTCGACTCTCCATTTGATCCAACCTCTCACTCATAGTTACCACATATGAGCTAATTTTTTCAAGACCCGTATTCACCCTAGCAAGGTCTCGAGACATAGCATCAACGTGAGCCAAAATGAGATTGATGGCATTATTGTCCATTGTTTGTACATTTGAAGCCTCGGGTTCCATGGGGGTTGTACCGAAAATAACCCTTCAAGTTTCTTCAAACTCAAGCTCAACAATGGTGGATGGCTCAAATAACCTCCAATTCAGCTCAAATTCGAACCCAATACTCCTATAATGTTAGATAACACAAATCTAATACTAAAAACACAAGAAAAACACAAAATCAAAAACTCAAAATTTAACCTAGGGTCAAAAACGGGTTTAGTATTTTTTTGGGGATTTTCAATTTGGACAAGTCTTTTTTGTTGGGATTTTCAATTTCTAGACTCTAATAGTGTTAGAGAACAAAGATCTAATACTAGAAACACACAAAAATCAAGTTTTTTTTGAAAGACCCAAAAAATGTGAACAGTAACTTTTTTCTTTTCTCTTCTTTTTCACTTTTTTTTTTATTTTCAAGATAACAATCTCAAGATTGATTTTGTTGGAACAAAATAAAATCTTGCTTTGATACTAAATGATACAAGAACAACCCACAAACTCAAGTACAACACAAGATAACAAGAGGAATAACAACACAATATAACAAGAACCAACTATTTTCACTAAAACAAGAACAAACTAGTACATGCAAGTAAAGATAGGTAGTGAGACATACACTATTACAAGACCAAAGAACCCAAGGATATCTCAAATCCAAGAACCCCTAAGACTTACAATAGTAACACCACACTTTTACAAAGACACAAAAGGGAATCCAGCACTAAAGCACTAACGTTTCTAGCCAATTTTGCAACACAAGTGAGTACCACACTTGTTCTTGCCCTAGTTTTGGTTACAACTCCCTCTCTCTCTAGAGAATAGTCTTTCAATATCATTTAACAACTAAAGAACTAAAGACCTAAAACTAGTCTATTTATAGAGTTATTACAAACATAAGTGAAATACCCCAAAAACCCTTAATGAAGTGAAGACAAAAGGTGCCTATGGAGTGTAGTGTATGTCCTGTTATTGGTATATGATATAGTGTTACTTTGCACTTCACTTGCACGCTTTGAGTCTCGAGTTCGACGCACACTCTCATAAGTTCATCTCTGTGATTATTCTTGTATCAATGTTGAATAGTGACATAACTTTAGTCAAGCTTATGACTCATGCTCAACAGATAGAAGATCAAAAGGTTAAAGTGAGGGAGAAGTAGAATAAGAGAGCAAAGACAAGTACTTTCAACTTTGCTTAGCCTAAATTAGAAGGAGAAAACCATTATCAGTTTCGTCCTAAGTCATCAGTTCCAGCTCCTTCTTTAGCTAGTGCTCCAGCTCCTAAGTTTAGGGATGGTAACAAGGATAGAGCACCAGGCTCTAAGTCTCAGGGCAATGTTAGCAGTGCCCGCACCTATCTTCTTTGCCAGACTTATGGCAAGCACCATCAGGGTATTTGCAGAGTTCGCAGTGGTATTTATTTTGAATGTGGCAAGTCAGGCCACAGAGTCAGAGATTGTCCTCAGCCAGGTCCTCAGGGTCAACAGAACCATTTCTTAGCTTAGTATGGTCGCCCGAATCAGTAGGGTGCCACCTCCAGCGCTACTAGTGGGCAACGCCCAAACAAACTCTATGCTCTGCAGTCCTGGCAAGATTAGGAAAATTTTCCTGATGTAGTTACTGATACGTTACAGATCTTCCATGTGCATGTTTACGCTTTGCTAGATCCAGATGCTTCCTTGTCTTTTGTTATACCATACATAATAATTGATTTCGTAATTAGTCCCAAAATTCTAGCAGAGCGCTTCTCAGTTTCTACCCCAGTGGGTAAAACCATCATAGCCCAGCGGGTATATAGGAACTGCTTGATTATGGTATTTCAGAAAGTTACTTTAGCAGATTTAGTCGAATTAGAGATAACTGATTTTGATGTCATTCTTGAAATGGATTGGCTTTATTCCTGCTATGCCACAGTTGACTACAAAATTAGAATAGTCCAGTTTCGGTTTTCGAATAAACTCGTCCTAGAGTGGAAGGGTAGTACTTTCGCTTTCTGAGGTCAGTTTGTTTCCTACCTTCGGGCATGAAAAATGATGTCTAAGGGATGTGTCTATCATCTTGTTTGAGTTAAGGACACTGGTTTCGAAACTCCTAGTCTTGAATCAGTCCCAGTAGTGAATGAATATTTAGATATCTGTCCCGAAGATCTTCCAGGAATTTCTCCCAAAAGGGAAATAGACTTTGACATTGATCTTCTTCCAGATACTCAACCTATATCTATTCCTCCATATAGAATGGCACTAGCAGAACTTAGAGAATTGAAAGAACAGTTAAACGATCTCTTAGATAAGGGATTCATCAGGCCCAGTGTGTCCCCGTGGGGCACTCCAGTATTATTCATGGGTAAGAAAGACGGTTCTCTCAGAATGTGTATAGACTACCGTCAACTTAATAAGGTTTCGATCAAGAACAAGTATCCTCTTCCCAGAATCGATGACTTATTTGACCAACTTCAGGGTGTCAGCTATTTCTCTAAGATAGACCTCAGATTCGGCTATCATCAGCTCAGAGTCAGAGAATGTGACATTCTGAAAATAGCTTTCTGTACTCGGTATGGTCACTTCAAATTTTTAGTTATGTCCTTTGGTCTTACCAATGCCCCAACAACTTTCATGGACTTGATGAACCGTGTGTTCAAGCAGTACTTGGACATATTTGTCATAGCATTCATAGATTATATTTTGGTCTATTCCCGCAGTGAGCGTGATCATGTAGACCATCTCAGAATTGAACTTTAGACTCTCAGAGATCATCAGCTATTCGCCAAATTCAGTAAGTGAAAAAGTTTGGATCAGGTCAGTAGCATTCCTCGTTCATATCATTTTTGGTGATGGCATTAGAGTAGATCCTTAAAAGATCGAAGAAGTAAAAAACTGGCCTCGCCCTATCTCTTCATCAGATATCAAGATTTTCTTGGGTTTGGCTAGCCATTATAGATGGTTTGTTGAAGGATTTTCTTCTATTACATCCCCTATGTCCATATTGACTTAGAACAAAGTCAAGTTTCAATGGTCAGATCCTTACGAGAAGAGTTTTTAGGAGTTGAAGACTCGACTCACATCAACTCTAATTCTAGCTCTTCCAGATGGTTCAGATGGGTTCATAGTGTAATGTGATGCATCCAGGGTAGGTTTGGGTTGTGTCCTCATGCAGCATGGTAAGGTCATAGCCTACGCCTACAGACAGCTTAAACCTCATGGGAAGAATTATCTAACTCATGATCTTGAGTTAGCAGTCGTAGTGTTTTCCTTGAAGATTTGGAGGTATTATCTATATGGTGTTCATGTAGATGTGTTCACAGATCATAAGAGCCTTTAGTATGTCTTTTATCAAAAAAATCTCAATCTTCATCAGAGAAGGTGGTTAGAGTTCTTGAAAGATTATGACATGAGTGTCCTTTATCATCCAGACAAGGCCAATGTTGTGGAAGACGCTCTCAGTAGACTGTTTATGGGTAGTGTTGCTCATGTTGAAGACAGTAAGAAGAAGCTAGCTCAAGAAGTCCATCAGCTTGCCAGACTAGGCGTTTGCTTAATCGATACAGAAGAAGGTGACCTATAAGTTCAGAGTAGTTCTGAATCATCTCTAGTTTTTGAGGTGAAAAAAAGAAAGATAGAAACCCCAGTTTATCAAGTTGAAAGAGTTAGTTAAGGACCCAAAGATAGAGGTTTTCTCCCAAGGGGGAGATGGTGTTCTGTGTTGTCAGGGCCGTCTCTGTGTTCTAGGTCTAGATGACGTAAGGTAGAAAATTCTTGTAGAAGCGCATGGTGCACGGTACTCTATTTATCTAGGGGCCACAAAGATGTACTGCGACTTGCAAGAAATCTATTGGTGGAGTGGGATGAAGAGATATGTTGCAGAGTTTGTGGCTAAGTGCTCTACATATCAGCAAGTTAATATAGAGAATCCGAAGCCTAGTGGGTCCATACAGGAGTTCACCATTCCTACTTGGAAGTGGGAAGAAGTGAACATGGACTTCGTGATGGGTTTTCCTCGTACTCGTCATCAGTATGATTCAGTTTGGGTCATAGTGGATAGAATGACCAAATCAGCTCATTTTCTTCCAGTCCATACCTCTTATTCAGCCGAGGATTATGCAAAAATCTACATCAGAGAGTTGGTCAGATTACATGATATTCCATTGTCTATTGTTTTATATAGAGGTACCCAGTTCACCTCTCATTTTTGGAAAGCGTTCTAAAAGGGTCTTGGTACCCAAGTTCATCTCAGTACATCCTTTCATCCTCAGACAGATAGTCAAGCATAAAGGACCATTCAAACTCTAGAAGATATGCTAAGGGCGTGTGCAATTGATTTCAAGGGTAGTTGGGATGACCACTTGCCTTTGATTGAGCTTGCATACAACAACAGCTATCATTCCAGTATTCATATGGATCCATTCTAATCTCTCTACTGTAGGAGATGTAGATCTCCAATTGGTTGGTTCAAAGTTAGTGAGGCCTCAATCATAGGGCCTGACTTGGTATTCGACGCCTTAGAGAAAGACTCCAGGCTTCTCAGAGCTGATAGAAGTCTAATGCAGATGTTTGTAGAAAGGATCTCAAGTTCGAGATTGGTGATCATGTTTACCTAAAGATCTCTCCCATGAAGGGAATGAAGCAATTCGACAAGAAGGGAAAACTCAGTCCCCGTTATATCGGTCCCTTCAAGATTCTCATTCACCTTAGAAAGGTAGTTTATGAGCTCGAATTGCCTTCAAATCTAGCCGCAGTTCACCCAGTCTTCCATGTCTCTTTGATCAAGAAGTGCATAGGTGACCCATCAGTTGTAGTCCTTATTCAGAGTATTGATTTTCAGAACAGCCTCTCTTATAAAGAGATTCCAGTCGAAATCCTACACTATTAGACTCGTAGACTGAGGAACAAAGAAGTTCCTCTAGTTAAAGTTCTTCAGTAAAATCAGTCCGTCGAGGGAGCTACTTGGGAACTGAAGCAGACATGCATACCAAGTATCCTCACCTCTTCTTCGCCAACTCAGATCAAGCTCAAGGTAACAGTTCTCTTTAAGCTTACTCAGTTTTATGTTCAGTGTTTATCACAAACTTGGTATCAAGTACCATTGCATATTCAGTCATGCATTCATGTATTAGTTCAGTTATATAATTATGCATCAGCCATGCATTCTCATTGTGATAAACTTAGTTCCTCAGAACACCAGTCATGCATTCATGAATCAGTTACTCATGCATCAGATATGTATGTTTAGTATGATATATTCAGTTATCAGTCATTTCAGTCATAAAATTATGTTCTAGTTGTTCATGTTTAGTAAGTA
>NC_061121.1:226985382-226994322 GCF_002878395.1 Capsicum annuum | reverse complement strand
TTCAAATAGCTTGGGTGATGAAATTAGAGTTGAATCATGATGTTTATTTGTTGTATAATGTTGTTTACATATTCTATGCTTACCATGTGTTTGATTAAATGCCTCTATGAAGGAAAAGTGCCCAACTAGTATGATATTATGAAATCCCCATTTATGTACAAGTTTATGCATATCAAATGTTTGATGAAATGCCTATGAAATGCCTTAATAAATGAATTATGGACTGTGATGTTGGTCATGTATTTAAGAAAGTCATGCTTTGTCAGTTTCTTTCCATGGAGTCCTGGGGGTACTTATACCCAACAATTTAGCTGTATGCCTAGAGCCTATGTCATGTTTTCAAGATACTCTTAGTCAAACCATGTTTAGCAGAATTTAATCAGTCTCATGACTTAGGAAAAACTCAATAATTTCAGTAATACTCCGTCAGTCAACGGAACTCAGTTAACCTAGTCCAGTTAGCTCAGTTAGTCATGTTCAGTGTCTATTCAGATGGGAGTAAAAATTAGCACCGAGTGAACCCAAGGATGAGAACTCACCTATTATATGAGGGTGTGATTCTTAGAAGAAATCCTTGCGTTCCATAACTATGTAACCAGCATAGGTTGAGACATCATAGCCTGCTATATGAGGGTAGATGTGGTGGCTTAACCTATTATATGAGAGTTCCCACCGTTTTCACTAGAGTTACCTATTATATGAGGGCTACTCACAGATTGTCCTTACCAATGGTGCGGTATTGACACCCTTCCAATTGGGGTTACAGATTGGACCCTAACGCAGCCATAATGGCATATTAGGGGCATATCGGTTAGATGACTATTTTCCACAGTTTCATGTTATAGAATCAAGACTATCAGATACAGTCAATCAGTCTCAGTAGTAGAACTCAGATAGTTCTACAGAATTCAGGACTGTCAGATACAGTCAACTCAGATATAGTACAAAACTCAGCTAGTTCCATCAGATTCAGGACTGTCAGATACAATCACTCATGTAATCAGTTATATTAGTTATCAAAACTCAGTCATTAGTCATGTTAGTTATCAGTGAATTCATGTTACGACAATTTCAGATATAGTTACTATGTATGCATGTATGTACTCTCATGTTCATATTAGTCAGTTAGCCAGTATTGTTCATGCATATAAACCACATGCATTCAGCCTACCTCACATGTATACCAGTATATTCAAGTACTGACACATTTGTGCTATGGTGTCTTATACCATAGGTTTAGAGACATGAGCTCCAGAGCATCAGTAGCATTCTAGTCTCAGCAGTTAGAGTTAGCAGTGAGTCCTCATCTTTTGAGGACATGATCATTATTTTATTATCTCATTAATTAATTTATTAGTTGGAGTTAGGTGGGGACATGTCCCATCAACTCCTTATTCAGACAGTCATGATTTAGAGGCTTTTCAGACTACAGTATGTTCAGATAGGTTATTTTAGTAGTCATGATTTAGAGGCTTTTCAGACTACAACATGTTCAGATAGCTTATTTCAGTTTTGTTTTGGGTATTTCATACCCCATCCATATGTTATGATTTATCAGATCTTATGTTACAGTTTTGAACCTTATGGCCTTTCAGCTCATGTTTCTGCATTATACAGTATATTATGTAGTATATAGGTACAGATATCAGTCATGGGTTAGCTTGTGGTCCTTCGGGGTCATGAGCACCATGTAGCATTTCGGGTACCAGATTTGGGTCGTTACATTACCTCACACTTGGTTTCACAAGTGTTGAAAGTCGGGTTTGTACTTCGCGAGTGATTGAGGGTCGAGTCTACTCTTGCCCGAAATAGATTTTCGTTTGCGTTGACTCAAAGAAAAATTGTTTATGAACTTGAACCAACAAGATACAACAAATTCAAAAAAGAGAAAAGCACACAACAAACACTTAACAAGAATGAACGAACACAAAGACTAACTAACAATCTAGTAGATGAGTACTAGTTTGCCAATTAGTATTGGAACCAACTAAATTGAAACTAAGGAATAACAAAAGGAAACTAAGAAATATGAAATTTAAGCTTAAATATGTTGCGTGAACAATAAAATGTGATGATGTGGCAGCCACGTATTGGTCTCGGTCCCACACAATTTTTGTTGTCCAATTTCAAGTCTTGGTTAAATTTTCAATTTGGACTTTGGTGGAATTTGTTTAAAAAGGAAAATTCAAACAAGTCTTGGAGCCCTTTTCAATTTCAAGTTTTCAAGACTTGACTTTCTTGTACTTCTCCTTAAAACATGGATCCTTAAATCATGAAAAAGTGTTGAAAAGTGGTTGAGACTTGATTGATAGGTCTTTGTTGGTTGTAGTGTCTTTGAAGACTAACAAATAATACACCCTTTTCCTTCAACTTTTTGGATTTAGAATTCACTTTATCTTCAACAATATATGAAGGTGGTGATGAACATTAAGAACAACAACAACAACAACACCAAGAACTACAATAATCATCTCCAAGAACACCAAAAATTTTCACACAGCCACTCCCAAATTTCACAATAACAATATCTTCAACACTTGGCCAAGACAACTACAAATTCAACAAAATGGTTCTCAAGCCACCAATTAACAAAAATATTACGTGGTCAAGCTTAGAACATCAAGGAGAAACAATATGGCCAAAACAGTTCACTCAACAATGTTCAACAACAAATCGGTCAAGCCCAAGTTCACGTCTACACTTCAACAAATATAAGCTCAAACTTATATTTAGATTCAAGAGTGTTAGAGATATGAAGAAAACTAACACTAGAAACAACAAAAAAAATAAAATTCTCGGCCAAGACACAACAATAACACTATTTCTGCCAAGAACACAAACACGGAAAAATTTGCTTCTTTTTGATTTTTTAGTTTTCTAACATTTTTTTTATTTTTCTAACAAGAAAACCCAAGATTGATCTTGTAGGAACAAGATCAAGCCATGATTTGATACCAAATGATAACGGAAATACCACGGAAGACACAAAACAAGCACCAAATCAGTCCACTAGTTTGAAGAACCTATGGACCTATTTGGTGACCACTCTCGGATTCACTACAATAACAACAAGAACGAGATATAAAGGTGTATTTCAACCCAAAAACAACCACCAACCTAGATTTAAAAACACAAGATGAATAATAACAATGAAGTAACAATAACAACACCTCACGGGTTACATTAACAAGAACAAGAAATAACGATTACAATAAAACAAAGGATAGATAGTTAGACAAAAATGAAGGTGTAATCTTAAAAACCCTAGAGCCTATCCACTCTTGGACCTTTAACACCACACACAATAAATACCTAACTCCTACGTTGGTACAAGAGTGACCTCGATCTCCCAAGCATCCAACATTTCCAAGCTTGAATCCAACACGAGTGATTCCACACTCAATGTTGCCTAGTTACAAGGTTTTCGGCCATGGGGCCTTTCTCACAAGAGAGAGTGTCTCAATTTTACAACTTTAAATATTCAACAAAACTAAGTAGTAGATGACCTAACATATTATATTTATAGTAGGTTACAAAAATAGTGTGAAATGTCCAAAAGACCCCTTAGTAAAATGCTTCACTTTAGATGTCCTTGGAGTGTAGAATGTGGACTGTTTTAGAGCCTATTTAGGCTCTCTTTTGCACTTCATTTGTACACTCCAAGTCTCGGGTTCAATACACCTTCGTTTGTACTCGTATAACGGAAAGACCACGGAAGACACGCAACAAGCACCAAATCAGTCCACTAGTTTGAAGAACCTGTGGACCTATTTGGTGACCACTCTCGGATTCACTACAATAATAACAAGAATGAGATATAATGGTATGTTTCAACCCCAAAACAACCAGCAAACTAGATTTAATAACACAAGATGAACAACAACAATAAAGTAACAATAACAACACCTCACGGGTTACATTAACAAGAACAGGAAATAATGATTACAACAAAACAAAGGATAGATAGTTAAGACAAAAATGAAGGTGTAATCTTAAAAACCCTAGAGCCTATCCACTCTTGGACCTTTAACACCACACGCAACAAATACCTAACTCCTATGTTGGCAAAAGACTGACCTCAATCTCCCAAGCAACCAACGTTTCTAAGCTTGAATCCAATACGAGTGATTCTACACTCAATGTTGCATAGTTATGAGGTTTTCGGCCATGGGGCCTTTCTCATAAGAGAGGGTGTCTTAATGTTACAACTTTTAATATTCAACAAAAATTAAGTAGTAAATGACCTAACATATTCTATTTATAGTAGGTTACAAAAATAGTGTGAAATATCCAAAAGATCCCTTAGTCAAATGCTTCACTTTAGGTGCCCTTGGAGTGTAGAATGTGGACTATTTTGGAGCCTATTTAGGCCCTCCTTTGCACACTTCAAGTCTCGAATTCAATAGACCTTCGTGGTTGTACTCATATCAACCAAGGAATTTCTGTTTAAGACCTTCAAAAATCTGCTGCACAGGCTTATCTTCATAATCAATATCCAAGTCTTCTTCACGAGGCTGTGCTCTGGGATTCTTTCCACCTTGATTCTCTAAATGCTAACCTTGGATCCCTATGGCTCTAGTAGTAGGGTATTGATGCTTCACTCCCCTAGCCTATAGGGAAGGCATTGTTGAATGAGTTGAAACATAGAAAAGACAAGCACTTTCGCCAAAATAAAAATAAAAAAATTGCAGAGTTCACCACCTTATAAAGTTGCCTATGTATCACTAGGACTGTAGAGTGCCTTAAATCAGAATGAGAAAATTCAGTACTTCCACACACATTCTAACATATTCATAAGTCACGTTATTAACAAAATGGGAAGGTACGAAAAAGTAAACCAATATATGAAAGGCAACAAACTCTGAAACAGCTACAAGGCTGCATTATCAAGCTTTTGAATATATCTGTGACGTGACTTCAATGGTAGTTGCTAGGAGCGATCAAGAGGTTGTGAACCTCATGGTACCCATATATGACAGCCCTGTAGAGCTTTTTTGAATAGAAAACTTAACCAATAATCAAGTGGGAAATATAGCTATGGATGCTACAGATTGTCTAAGAGACTGCAAGTGTATCTGAAAAATGAAATTTGCCTAGCAAAGAATTGGAAGAAAACTACTACTACACCACCACCGACTACTACTAGTACTAAGCCTCAATCCCAAATATGTTGAGATTTATCATGAATTCACAAGTTTTAGCTAGATATCAACCTTCCAAAACCCTCATCCTTCAATTTAGAATTTTTATTCATCTTACCATTTAATGAAAATCATAATCAGATCTTAGTAACTAACTATTAACCTGGCTTGGGACCAAAAATGTACGCAAGCTCAATCAGAAAGAAACTACAACTACACCACCACCATCACAACCACCAACAACTACTACTCTGCTTCAATCCCAAATATCTCAAACTTCATTATAAATTGGCACGTTATAGCTAGTTATCAGCCTACCACAACCTTCACACATCAATTTAGAATTTTTATTCATCTTACCATTCTATAACTCATAATCATAACTTAGTAACTAGCTATTAACCGGGCTTGGGACCAATAATGTAAGCAAGTTCAGTGAGAAAGAAACAACTACTACATAAACCCCAAGAACAACAACTAAGGTAACTCTATTTCAATTTGGACTTGGGACCATCAATAAAAGCAAGCTCAATCAGAACTAAACAACTACTACACAAACCACAAAAACAATAATAACTACTACTAAACCTCAATCCCAAACATGTCGGAATTCATCATAAATTAACAAGTTTTAGCTAGCTATCTGCCTACCATAACCCTCATCCTTCAATTTAGGTTTTTTATTCATCTTACCATTCAATAACTCATAATCATATCTTAGTAACTAACTATTAACCGGGCTTGGGATCAACAATGTAAGCAAGTTCAATCAGAAGGAAACAACCACTACACAAACCACAAGAACAACAACTACTAGTACACTTCCAATCCTAAATATGTCAGAATTCATCATAAATTGGCACATTTCAGCTAGCTATCAGCCTACTACTACCCTCATCCTTCAATTGAGAATTTGTATTCATCTTTTTCTTTTTTGATAACCATTGTGTCTGGGCTAGTTTACATGCACCTCAACTAAATCCATAAGATACCTGCAACCTCCCACCTCCCACCAGCAACAGGTAACTCTGTCAATGTAAGCAAGCTTAATTAAAAGGAAACTTTAATCGTAAAAGAAACACCTGGTTTTCAGTTCAAATTTGTAAAGGGTATCTAAAAAATCAAATTTTTAACTAATATATCAACATACAACATGTCATAATAAGCCAAAAAAAACACTATAAAAAATATAAAAAAACTAAAAAATGAAAAAATTAAAGATTTGGAGAGAAAATTTGCCTTCAGGGAACATGTTAGGAGACATGGAATTAGTGGGTGATATCAACAAACGACATGTCATAATAAGCAAAAAAAAGCACTAAAAGAAATAAAAAAATTGAAGATTTGGAGAGAAAATTTGCCTTCAGGGAACTTGTTAGGAGACATGGAATTAGTGGGTAAATTAGGGCTTTCTCTTTCCCATCTCCATTGCTGTTGTTGTTGTTTCAATTTTATCTGCTGTTGTTGCATTGTTGGATGGTTAGAGTTATATGTTGTGTCGGAGGCGCCGGATTTAGCTCCGCCATAATGTCCACCGCCAACATCAGTGCCGCCGTAGTGTCCGCCGCCGGGACGTCTCATTTTTTGGTCGATAATTTATGCTACTGGCGGTGGTACCAAAGTGT
Organism: Capsicum annuum; assembly: GCF_002878395.1. NCBI lineage: Eukaryota > Viridiplantae > Streptophyta > Magnoliopsida > Solanales > Solanaceae > Capsicum > Capsicum annuum. The sequence continues at coordinate 226,987,556 of NC_061121.1, read as the reverse complement.
AATAAAGGGTTTGGAAGATGCTAGTAATGGTACAGTTTGTTGTAGTGATTGTACATCTTTTAGCTTTAAGATAACTAATAAAGGTAGCAGCGCGATGCGCGAAATATTTTAAAAAGAATTAATCATTAAAAATATTAATTTATTCTTTGAAATAATAAAATTGATCAATTTTTATTGTATCACATTAACATATTTAAAATTATTATTACTTATTAAATATAATTTTTAATAAGTAATTCAAAAAATTATAAAAATCAATTAATTTATCGCCCCCCACCCCCACCCCCTGGGCAAAACCTCTCCGTCCACATAATTCTGCAAATCAAATCTATATCAATAACTTAATACTCATAATTGTTCCGTAAATATTGCATATTAATTTCATCCATAAATTGATTTAAAGATAACAAAGCATATAATTATTTTTTAAAAATTGTGTTTCATTGTTTTGTTTTATTGTTCAACAACAACAACAACAACAAGCCCAGTGTATTCCCACAGCATGGGGTTTGGGGAGGGTAAGATGTACGCAGTTCATACTGCTACCTCCGAAGAAGTAGAGAGGTTGTTTCCTTTTGTTCTATTGTTCACTATCTAAAAATATTAGATTGTTCAAATTGCCTTTTATCAAATTATCAACTTGCTTAATATACTTATCAAGTGCTCTTCTTATTAACATATTTATATAATAGATATATTTATTTTAGTTAATCATATGTGTATTCAATTTTTGAACTTTAATTTTTTAAATCACATCACTTCAATTTAAAATTCATGGTTAGTAATTTATTTATTATCTAATTACTTCATTATATTGTTAAAATTAGTTCAAAATCTTTATCTCCCCTACCCCCACCCCCACCCCCACCCCCACCCCATCCCCACCTTTTGTATATCTAAAAGCTCAACGTGCGGATAATATTAAAGTATTATTTTGAATCATTTCATATTGGGTTTATCTTGATCAAACATGTTAAATAATCTCTCTATATATAAATGCACTAAATTAAAAATGCACTAAATAAATTCATCAAGCTAATGATATAGATGTATATATAAGAGAGACTAAGAAGCTAGAACAACATTCAACTTCAAATATCATAATAATTTATTAAAAAGACAATTAATTTATTATTTATTAAATTATCGGCTTACTTACAGAAAAAAATTCATCAAACTACTTGTAAAATTGATCATACAACACTCATTACAATTTTCCCATCACTGCTCATCCTCCAATCTGTGATACAAAAAACAACTACAATATATGAGTTGCATGCAATTTGATTAACTAAAAAACATTAAAACAATAATATCTCTTAAAAAAGAGCAATAATATCAAACTTAACTTTGAAAACCTTAAGACATATAAAATCTTTCTATAATCTAACAAAATACATCATTAAAAATATATACCATCAAAACTTCTAATAACTTTTAAAAAAAAAAATTTCTTCACGACGAAAATATGATTTCAGCACTGCATTCTTCTATCCTTTTCATTTTTTTCTCGATTTTCCTATGCAAATAAATAATATTAGCAAAATCATCATTAAAAAATAAAAATAACTCTAAAGAAATTTTTCTTTATAAATAATGGAAAACTATTGATATGAAATTATTTCTTTATAAAAAAATAGAAAAAAAATAGAATAAATATGAAATCATTTTACCTATGAATCTTTTTCGTATTAAAATTGTTGTTTCAGTCATCATCTACTTGGAATGTGTTACCATTTTGACTCGGAGATGAAGAGTTAGGGAGTAGACAAAGAAAATAATAATTATTCACCAAAAATTTTCTCTTCTTGCCCAATAAATTTTAGAAGATCTTGAAAATGGTGGCTTTATAAACTTAAAATTCTTCAGAGATGAAATTATGTGTATGTTCGAATACCTCTAGATAATAACCACGTGGGTTAATCACATATTGTGGGGGTAATGATTATCTTTCATTTTTTTTTTTTAGTTTGTTAGATAATGATGATAATAGCAATTACAATATTGTTAGCTTGTGTTGAGATAATGCTTATCTTTTAGTATTTTAAGCTTTCATAATAATAATACTTTTAAAAATAAATAAATAAAGTTAGTGATAATAATAATAGGTAATTTCAAACTTATTTAAATTTTTATTTCTTAATTTAGATGAATAAATAAATTAGAGCCACTAT
>NC_061121.1:226977046-226982382 GCF_002878395.1 Capsicum annuum | reverse complement strand
GTCCAGATTGACTCAAAAGAAAGTCAAGTTCCAGTGGTCGGATCCTTACGAGAAGAGTTTTCAGGAATTAAAGACTCGATCACCTCATGAGAGAAATTATCCTACTCATGATCTTGAGTTAGCAGCTGTAGTCTTTGCCTTAAAGATTTGAAGGCATTATCTCTACGGAGTTTATGTAGACGTCTTCACAGATCATAAGAGCCTTCAGTATGTCTTTTCTTAAAAAGATCTCAACATGCATCAGAGAAGGTGATTAGAGCTCTTGAAAGATTATGACATGGGTATCCTCTATCATCCGAGCAAGGCCAATGTAGTGGCCGACGCTCTCAGTAGACTCTCTATGGGCAATGTTTCTCATGTTGAGGATAGTAAGAAGAAGTTAGCTCAAGAAGTACACCAGCTTGCTAGACTAGGCGTTTGCATAGTCGATTCTTCAGAGGGTGCTGTATATGTTCAGAGTAGTTCAAAATCATCTCTAGTTTCTGAGGTGAAAGAAAAAACAAGACAGGGATCCCAACCTTGTCAAGTTAAAAGAGTCAGTTCAGGATCAGAAAATAGAGGTTTTCTCCCAAGAGGGAGATGGTGTTCTTCGTTGTTAGGGTCGTCTTTGTGTTCCAGATGTAGATGACATAAGACAGCGAATTCTTGCAGAAGTGCATGGTGCGCGCTACTCTATTCATCCAGGGGCCACAAAAATATACCGCAACTTGCGGGAGAACGATTGGTGAAGCGGGATGAAAAGAGATGTTGTAAAATTTATGGCTAAGTGCTCTACATGTCAACAGGTTAAGATAGAGCATCAAAATCCTAGTGGGTCCATGCAGGAGTTCAGTATTCCTACCTGGAAGTAGGAAGTTGTGAACATGGACTTCGTGATGCGTTTGCCTCGAACTCGTCATCAACATGATTCAGTTTGGGTCATTATAGATAGGATGACCAAATCAGCTCATTTTTTTTGGTCCATACCTCTTATTCAGTCGAGGATTATGCCAAATTCTACATCAAGGAGTTGGTCAGATTGCGCGGCGTTTCGTTGTCTATTATCTCAGACAGAGGTACCCAGTTCACCTCTTATTTTTGGAAAGCATTCCAAAAGGGTCTTAGTACCCAAATTCATCTCAGTACAACCTTTCATCCTCAGACAGATGGTCAAGTAGAAAGGACCATTCAGATGTTAGAAGATATGCTAAAGGCGTGTGCAATTGATTTAAAGGGAAGTTGGGATGACCACTTGCCTTTGATTGAGTTTGCATACAACAACAACTATTATTCCAGTATTTAGATGGCTTCATTCAAAGCTTTCTATGGTAGGAGATGTAGATCTCCGATTGGTTGGTTCAAAGTTAGTGAGGCCTCAATCATAGGGCCTGACTTGGTATTCGATGCCTTAGGGAAAGTCTAGTTGATCAGAGAAAGACTCCGGGCTGCTTAGAGCCGACAGAAGTCTTATGCAGATGTTCGTAGAAAAGATCTCGAGTTTGAGATTGGTGATTATGTCTACCTCAAGATCTCTCCTATGAAGAGAGTGAAGAGATTCGACAAGAAGGGAAAACTCAGTCCCCAATATGTCGGTCCCTTAAAGATTCTCAGTTATTTCGGCAAGGTAGCTTATGAGCTCGAATTGCCTTCAGATCTAGCCTCAGTTCATCTAGTCTTTCATGTCTCTTTGCTCAAGAAGTGCATAGGTGACCCATCAGTCTAGTCCCTATTCAAAGGATCGATGTTCAGAATAGCCTCTCTTATGAAGAGATTCTAGTCAAAATCCTAGACTATCATACTCGTAGATTGAGGAACAAAGAAGTCCCTCTAGTTAAAGTTCTTTGGAGAAATCAGTTCGTCAAGGGAGCTACTAGGGAAGCAGAAGCAAATATGCGTACCAAGTATCCTCACCTCTTCCCCGCCAACTCAGAGCAAGCTCAAGGTAACAGTTCTCCTTATGCTTACTCAGTTTTATGATTAGTGTGCATCACTAACTTAGTATTCAGTCTCATGCTCATGTTCCCATGATAAGCTTGGTATCAAGTACCACCGCATATTCAGTTATGCATTCATGTATCAGATCAGTTATACAGTTATGCATCAGATATGCATTCTCATTGTGAGAAAACTTAGTTCTTCAGAACTTTCAGTTATGCATTTATGAATCAGTTACGCATACATCAGATATGCATGTTCAGTATGTTATGTTCAGCTTATCAGTCACGTCCATCATGAGATCATGTTCCAGTTATTCATGTTCATCTTATTATTTTCCCTCTCAGTCAGTCTCATTCGAGGACGAATGTTCTCAAAGGGGAGATATTGTAATACCCATGCTTTTTCTTAGCTTGAAAATCATCTCAAGGATGTTTGAACTTGCTTTGAAATAAGAATTCATTCTTATACACATGGTATTTCCATAATTTTCACTTCCTATCATGTGGGAAATTGAATAAGCCTTCCATCGATATATAATTCGCCCAAATTCGATACCCGGGCAAAGAGTTAGGTCCTTTTTAGTGAGACAGTGTTTGACCTGAGCATTCAGCGCGTCGCGGAGATAACTCAAATGGCAATTGTCAAATTCCAGTGTTGCTCCGCGATACTGGCGCATCACACCAAACTTCTAGGTCGTAGACAAGGTGACAACGCGATAGCTCTGCGTCGCGCTACCATGCAATTTCTCAATTGTCAATTTCTAGTGACACGACGCGATAACGCCGTATCGCGCCAAGGGCCCAATTCAGGAAATTTTACTAAAAATTTAATGACGTGTCCGGGGTTAAAAGGGTCAACTTTCTACCCCTATTTAAGCCCTTTAACACGTGATTCAACCACTTTTCACCGAAAACATATTAGTTTCTCTTAAGTTTATCTCAAGAACAAGCTAGGGTTTCTATTGGGGATTCAAATTCAGGAAGGTTTCACCATCAATCTTCACGAAATCACAATCTAAGGTATGCATAGTGTTCATTCATGGGCTCTTTTCGTCCATGAAGTCCAAGAATCCCTTTTCAACTATAAGTTATGATTTTCTTCATGTTTTCATGCTTTGTATGTTCTCTTTCATGTTAATAAATGAGGAATTGATTTCTATTCCATGATTTGATGATAAATTCCATGTGGGTTGATTAGTATAGATAAAGATTTATGAAATCTCATGACTAGAACCTTGTATGATAAAATTTGAAATGAACCATGGTGTTTAATTGCTATACCATGATGTTTACATGTATTATGCCTGCCATATGTTTGATAAAATGCCTAGATGAAGGAAATTTGCCTAACTAGCATGATATCATGAAAATCCCCATAAATGTACAAGTTTATGCCTATTAGAGGTTTGATGAAATGCTTCAATAAACGAATTATGGTGATTATCATGTATTCAAGAATATCAAGTCATGTCAGTTTCCTTCTATCCAGTCCTGGGGATACTTGTACCCGTAATATTAGCTGTGTGTGCCTAGAGTCATGTCATGTTTTCACGATACTCTCGGTCAAGCTATGAACTCTTAGACTTCAAATAGTCTTATGACTCAGGAAAAATCTCCATGATCTCATGACTCAGTCAGTTGTCAGATATCAGTAGTGTTTTGTCAGCCACGAAAACTCAGTAATTCAGTCCATGCTAAGTTTAGTTCAGTAAATCATGTTTAGCGTCTATTCAGATGGGAGTAGGGATTAACACCGAGTGAATCCAAGGATGGGAACTCACCTGTTATATGAGGGTGTGATTCCTAGAAGCAATCCTTGTGTTCCAAAATTATGTAGCCAGCATAGGTTGAGACATCGTAGCATTCTATATAAGGGTAGATGGGGTGGCTTAACCTATTATGTGAGGGTTCCCATCGTTCTCGCTAGAGCTACCTGTTATATGAGGGTTACCCACATGTTGTCCTTACTAGTGGCGCAGTATTGACACCCTTCCAATCAGGGCATAGATTGGACTCCAGCTCAGCTATTATAACACATTTGGGGCATGTCGGTTAGATACTACTTCCCACAGTTTCATGTTATAAAATCAGGACTGTCAGATACAGTCAATCAGTCTCAGTAATAGAACTCAGATAGTTCTTCAGATTTCCGGACTGTCAAACATAGTCAACTCAGATATAGTACGAAACTCAGATAGTTCCATCAGATTCAGGACTGTCAGACACAGTCACCCATGTTGTCAGTTATATTCAGATACAATCATTCATGTTATCAATTATGTCATGTTATCAGTGTCCAAACTCAGTAGTCATGCTACCACGGTATCAATATCATGTTATTACGTTGTCAGTTATAGTTGTGTATTTATGTATGCATTCTCACGTTTATGTTAGACAGTTAGTTAGTATCTCATTGACTAACTTATTAGTTGGAGACATGTCCCATCAACTCCTTATTCAGATTCTTCAGACAGTAGAGGCTTTCAGACTAGATGTAAGCTAGATACAGACTATCATGTTTTAGACTTCAATTTTGTTTTGGGTATTCTATTATCCCACACAGATGTTACGTTATTCAATTATGTTCATGATGGAACCTTATGGCCTTTCAGCGCATGTTTTCGCATTATTATGTTATCTTATACAGTATACAAGTACGTATATTAGTTTTGGGTTAGCTTGTGGTCCTTCGGGGTCATGAGCACCATGTAGCGTACCGGCTTAACAAATTGGATCGTTACACCATTGTGGTTCCAAGACGAAAATGCCTTATCCAAATAGTCATCCCAACATTCTCAAAATATTGTTCCCCTTCTGGACTGGGTTTTATATCGCCATGATATTTTCAAACCCATACCTAATATTCTGGAATACACTCTGTTGGTCCGCGTCTCACATCTATTGTGAGAATATTACTCCATTCATGCAGAATTTGACCGACCCTAGGAACTCTGAAGTCTGGTCCAAATAGGACTTCTAAAACTCGCATATTTGCATGAAGAGGGATGATCTGTGTCTAACCAAACTGTCGGAGTACACGCACCAGAGCATATGATTGTAGACCTCAAAACTCGATAAGCTCAATATAATAAAGCCCCCTGCACTGTATGTAAGTCGTAGAATATGATAGTAGTGGGTATCTCCACTGGATTTGGTCACTAGTACGACAGACTAATAATTCAAACCAATCATCGATGCCGATCGGGGAAACGAACCTCCTCATTCTGTCATTATGAGTTCGATCTTATGTGAAGCGCTAAACATTAGGTCAGTCATATTGTCACGCTTGTAGAAATACTCTTTTGCCCACGTATGCAAAAGAATATTGAAACCTTCAAAGAATCGTGTTTCACCTCTTTTACACTTTCCAAGTACACGAAATATTTCCGCTAAGATCATAGGAACCAAGGTGATTTCTGC
>NC_061121.1:226966185-226974046 GCF_002878395.1 Capsicum annuum | reverse complement strand
AGATAATATTTTTTTTGTTGAAATTTTTTATTATATGATATATAGTAAAATTTCGAGTTAAAATCTCATCTTCGTTGTTGAAGTTTTTGATTTTGTAATATAAATTATAAGATTTTTTATTTTGAATTGTAATTTTTAATTTATTATTTTATTATTTTAATTTTTGCCTATTTTTTATTTAATATTATTAATTAATAATTTTAAAATTAATTAATGAAGATATTACCACTAGAATGATTTATATGGAGTGGATATGACAAGGAGATGACGTGGAGATGACGTGGAGCTGAAAGTTTGTATCCAATATGCAAGTCTGTATCCAACATGCAAATCTTTTTCTTATCCTTCACCGAAATTACGATTAGGGACGGTGTGATAACATATCTTTTGCTCGTTGTTCTTCTTCTTGAAGCTCCTCCATTCTCCTAGTTAGTTCAGCGATCATCTCTCCTTGTGCCGTTATCATACCGTCCTTAACGATAATTTCGGTGAGAGCATTATCATCACTACTACCAGTCATTCTTTACTCTCCAGCTAAGCGATGGTCGAGGAAGGAATTTTTATTTGCCTTAAATTTAGTGAAGTATTGATGTTCAGCCAATTTTGTCAACACATATCAATTTCTACTTACTTGATTACCCGGTAAAACAACTCCAAAGGTAACTATGTTAGATTCGGTTAGTAATAAATAATGCAAGATATCTGACATAAAGTAACATATAAAGTTGCTTTTATCATAGGTAAATTGATCCACAGGTGGGTATTGACTTAAAAGAAATTAACGGGGAGGACTTTGGCCGTTGATTTTTGGATAAATGGGTCTTGACAAGATTTTTGCCAAGCCTTCTGATTTTAGACTCATATGACTTTCTTTGACCAAATGAGACATAACGATTTTAAAAGATAGAGGCCGGGCCGAGGGGCTGCCTACGTATCTCACAAAGGAGAAATTAGGTCATACGTAGTTCAAATAGGTAAGGATAAGACTTTATTTCATTAAAATTTTGTTAGAGTTCATTACATCAGGAAAACAATGAAAGAAAAACAACAACAGAGAAGACAAGACTAATGACTAGGCCCTAGATAGATGGGGGCATTCCCACTTCATTTTGCTTCTTCTACATCTTAATCTTCTATGGGTGGTATTACGGAAATTCCAGCTCCACCCTTCTTGTATCCACCAGGATCCCCAAATCCATTTTAAAAACTTGGCAAGTCTTTAAGTTATGCCCTCCGATCCCATTATGATAATGACAAACCTCTCTGAATTTCTTCCAAGCCTTAGATATCGTATTAGGCTTTTTCTCCACTGGTTCCAAAATTTTGGCATGGATGAGCTTTGAGTAGATTTCATGATAGGTATCTTCAAACCTCGTGAAGTTATATTTGTGAATCTGCACGTCGTTAGTGATGGACATTCCGAGATTAACTCGATTGCAACAGAGAATGGTTTGCGGTCCCCATAAATTGTTCATTTGCTTGTTGCGGATTATGTTGCAAATCCTGACCTTCAAAGCCGAACACGCATCAGTGGTATGGTCACATAGATTTGGATGATAATGACATATTTTATGAGCATCTTCGGAAAAGTAGCCAAGTCCTTCTGTTTGATCAGGGTAGAGGACTCTCAGGATCTGATAGACTGTTGAGCATGTCATGATTTGGGGGCATCGAGAGTGTCCTTTAAAGTGATCTTTGAGGGTGATATTTTCACTTCCCACCCTGATCCTAGTTGGCCAGACGACATCCGCTTTAATATTGGCCCAGCGGTCTTATCTTATGTTTAAAGGCGGAGCTTGCTCAAACTTCTGTGCGATCAACTGCTTGACTTTAGCAATTTTCTTGTAGGCCTGGTCGGCCCTCCTAATCAATCTCTTGACCTCTTCTTTTTGCATTTCTTCTACTTGGGTTAATTTCATTATCCTTCTTTTCAATTTTGTGGTCCTTGAATTCATGACAAATTTTTCTGAAAGAATAGGTATACGTTTTTTTTTTAAAAAAAAGTTAACGAAAATGGTTAATGACTTTCTGAGAAACTTGGGGACTTGGATTGTTTTGGACGGACTTTTGATAATAGGCGTATATTTTTTTGCCTAAAGGGTTTTCTAAGGACTTGAGGAGTAGATCAATTTACCTTTGATTCAACAACACACATAACACATCACATAAGATAATTATATCACACACAAAATAGCATAGTAAATAGTGTGTCCTAATTGAGTTACCCTTTTGAGCCAAGGGTTGGCCCAACGTCAAGTAATAAAGATTGCGATAAATTGATCCAAGCTATTAATTTGAGACAAACTTTGAGTTTGGAAATAAAAGTGCCAGGTTTCATACAAATATTAATCAAGTACAATGATAAGAAATAAGATCAAAATACATGAAAAATAATCCTAAAACTTAGCTTAGACCCTGTTTCTGATCATGCTGGTAAAGGACGTGAAGATAATGCCTCAACATTGTTGGGTCCCGCTCCCGCATTTTCCAAATGCTGCATTATGTTGGACATTTGAGCCCATATTTCAGGTATGACCACTTGTAATACCCGTGCTTTTTCTTAGCTTGAAAATTATCTCAAGGGTGTTAGAACTTGCTTTGAAAAAGAATTCATTCTTATACATATGGTATTTCCATAATTTTCACCTCCTATCACATAGAAAATTGATTAAGCTTTCCATCGATATATAATTCGCCCAAATCCGACACTCGCGCGAAGAGTTAGGTCCTTTTTAGTGAGACAGTGTTTGACCTGAGCCTTCAGTGCGTCGCGGAGATAGCTCAAATGGCAATTGTCAAATTCCAGTGTTGCTCCGCGATACTGGCTCGTCGCGCCAAACTTTCAAGTTGTAAACAAAGTGGCAACGCGATAGCTCCGCATCACGCCACCATGCAATTTCTTAATTGTCAATTTCCAGTGACACGACGCAATAATGCCGCAACGCGCCAAAGGCCCAATTCGAGAAATTTTACTAAAAATTTAATGACGTGTCCAGGGTTAAAAGGGTCAACTTCCTACCCCTATTTAAGCCCTTTAACACGTGATTCAGCCACTGTTTACCCAAAAGATATTAGTTTCTCTCAAGTTTATCTCAAGAACAAGCTAGGGTTTCTATTGGGGATTCAAATTCAGGAAGGTTTCACCATCAATCCTAACGAAATCACGATCTAAGATATGCATAGTATTCATTCATGGGCTCCTTTCGTCCATGAAGTCCAAGAATCCCTTTTCAACTACAAAGTATGGATTTTTTTCATGTTTTCATGCTTTGTATGTTCTCTTTTATGTTGATAAATGAGGAATTGATTTCTATTCCATGATTTGATGATAAATTCCATGTGGGTTGATTAGTATAGATAAAGATTTATGAAATCTCATGACTTAAACCTTATATGATGAAATTTGAAATGAACCATGGTGTTTAATTGCTATACCATGATGTTTACATGTATTATGCCTGTCATATATTTGATAAAATGCCTAGATGAAGGGAATTTGCCTAACTAGCATGATATCATGAAAATCCCCATAAATGTACAAGCTTATGCCTATTAGACGTTTGATGAAATGCTTCAATAAACGAATTATGGAGATTATCATGTATTCAAGAATATCAAGTCATGTCAGTTTCCTTCTATCCAGTCCTGGGGGTACTTGTACCCAAAATATTAGCTGTGTGTGCCTAGAGCCATGTCATGTTTTCACGATACTCTCAGTCAAGCTATGAACTCTTAGACTTCAAATAGTCTTATGACTCAGGAAAAATCTCTATGATCTCATGACTCAGTCAGTTGTCAGATATCAGTAGTATTCCGTCAGCCATGAAAACTCAGTAACTTAGTCCATGCTCAGTTCAGTTCAGTAAATCATGTTTAGCGTCTATTCAGATGGGAGTAGGAATTAGTACCGAGTGAACCCAAGGATGGGAATTCACCTGTTATATGAGGGTGTGATTTCTAGAAGCAATCCTTGCGTTCCAGAACTATGTAGTCAGCATAGGTTGAAACATCATAGCCTGCTATAAGAGGGTAGATGAGGTAGCTTAACCTGTTATGTGAGGGTTCCCACCGTTCTCGCTAGAGCTACCTGTTATATGAGGGTTACTCACATGTTGTCCTTACTAGTGGCGCGGTATTGACACCCTTCTAATCAGGGCATAGATTGGACCCTAGCTCAGTTATTATAGCACATTTGGGGCATGTCGGTTAGATACTACTTCCCACAGTTTCATGTTACAGAATCAGGATTGTCAAATACAATCAATCAGTCTCAGTAATATAACTCAGATAGTTTTTTAGATTTTAGGACTGTCAGACACAGTCAACTCAGACATAGTACGAAACTCAGATAGTTCCATTAGATTCAGGTCTGTCAGACACAGTCACCCATGTTATCAGTTATATTCAGATACAGTCATTCATGTTATCAATTATGTCATGTTATCAGTGTCCAGACTCAGTAGTCATGCTACCATGGTATCAGTATAATGTTATCACGTTGTCAGTTACAGTTGCATATTTATGTATGCATTCTCACGTTCATGTTAGACAGTTAGTTAGTATTGATCATGCATCAAACCTTTGCAGATATCCTACCTCACATGTATACTCGGTACATATGTATTGACGCATTCGCACTATGGTGCTTTCTTTTTATGTTACACCATAGGTTCAGAGACGAGTTCCAAATCAGCAGTAAATTCCAAATTCAGCAGTCAAAGTAGAAGTGAGTCCCTATCCTTCGAGGACATAATGATTTTCTAGTATCTCATTGACTAGCTTATTAGTTGGAGTTAGTTGGGGACATGTCCCATCAAATCCTTATTCAGATTCTTCAGACAGTAGAGGCTTTCAGACTAGATGCAGGCTAGATACAGACTATCATGTTTTAGACTTCAGTTTTATTTTGGGTATTCTATTACCCCACATAGATATTACGTTATTCAATTATGTTTATGATCGAACCTTATGGCCTTTCAGTGTATGTTTCCGCATTATTATGTTATGTTATGCAGTATACAGGTACAAATATCAGTCATGGGTTAGCTTGTGGTCCTTCAGGGTCATGAGCACCGTGTAGTATTCCGGTTCAACAAATTGGGTCATTACAAACTTGGTATCAGAGCCTAAGGTTCAATAGAGTCCTAAGAATTCTGAAAGCCTCATCTAGTAGAGTCTTAACATGGATGTGTTGCGTGCCGCATTTATGTTCAAGAGGCTATGAGATGTTTAAGAATAGTTTCCTTTCTTTCAGTATTCATGTCGTGCCAGTGAGCATAATCACAAGTCAGTCTCTCAGTCTAATCCGCTTCTTCTCTTTATTTCAGAACATGTCTCCTAAGAGAAGAAATCAATCAGTCCCTCAGCCCGAAAAACCTTTGGGCGATCATGTTTCTCATGCGGAGTTTAGGACCGCACTTACCACTCTTACTCAATCATTCGCTGCTCATAATGAACGGATAACGGTTATTTTGGCTAACCCAGTGGCCAACTCAGCTGCAGCGAGGATTCGGGACTTCACCCGAATGAATCCTTCAACCTTTCTTGGGTCTAAGGTAGATGAAGACCCTCAAGAATTCATTGATCAAGTTCAGAAAGTGACAGACATAATGAGGGTGACTACTATTGAGAGTGCTGAGCTAACTGCATATCAGTCGCAGGATGTGGCTCATACTTGGTACAAAAAGTAGAAGTCTGAAAGGGTAGATGATGCAGGTCCTATAAAGTGGCAGGAGTTTGTCACTGCATTCTTAGACAGATTCTTTCCCCAAGAGCTTAGAGAAGCTAAGGTGCTAGAGTTCATCAACCTCAGACAGGGCAATATGATGGTGAAAGAGTATTCTCTAAAGTTTACTCAATTAGCCAGATATGCCCTTCATGTGGTTGCAGATGGTAGAGCCAAAATGAGTAAATTTGCTTCAGGGGTGAACGACAGCGTGGTTAATGAGTGCAGATCTGCCATATTGAATAGTGACATGACCTTAGCCAGGCTTATGACTCATTCTCAGCAAATAGAGGAGCAGAAGATTAAGCAGAGGGAGAAACAGAATAAGAGAGCGAAGACAGGTAGTTTTAACTTCTCTCAGCCTAAGTCAGAAGGAGGAAACCGTTCCCAATTTTGTCCTAAGTCATCAGTTCCAGCTCCCTCTACAACCAGTGCTCCAGTTCCTAAGTTCAGAGAGGGTAACAAAGATAGAGCGCTAGGCTCTAAGACCCAAGGTAGTGTTAGAAGTGCCCGCATCTATCCTCTTTGCCAGACTTGCGGTAAGCACTATCAGGGTGTGTGTAGAGCAGGTAGTGGCATTTGTTTTAGTTGTGGCAAGCCAGGCTATAGAGTTAGAGACTGTCCGCAGCCAGGTCCTCAGGGTCAACAGAATCACTCTTCAACTCAGTCCGGTCGTCTAAATCAACAGGGTGCCACTTCCAGTGCTACTAGCAGGCAACGCCCAAATTGTCTCTATGCTCTTCAGACCCGACAGGATCAGGAAAATTCTCCTGATATAGTTACTGGCATGTTACAGATCTTTCATGTGCATGTTTACGCTTTGCTAGATCCAGGAGCTTCCTTATCTTTTGTTACTCCTTATATAGAAGTTGAGTCAGTCTCGAAATTTTAGCAGAACCCTTTTCAGTATCTACCCTAGTGCATAAAACCATCATAGCTCGGTGGGTATATAGGAACTACCCGATTATGATATTTCAAAAAGTCACGTCAACAGATTTAGTTAAGTTAGAGATGACTGATTTTGATGTCATTCTTGACATGGATTGGCTTTATTCCTACTATGCCACAGTAAACTGCAAAAACAGAATAGTTCAGTTTCAGTTTCCGAATGAACCCGTCCTAAAGTGGAAAGGTAGTGTATCCGCTTTCAGTGGTTAGCTTATTTTCTACCTTCGGGTAAGGAAATTGATATATAAAGGATGCATTTATCATCTAGTTCATGTTAGAGATTCCAATTTCAAGGCTCCCAGTCTCGAATCAGTCCCAGTAGTGAATGAATATTCAAATGTCTTTCCCGAAATCTTCCAGGAATTTCTCCCAAAAGGGAAATAGACTTCGGTATTGATCTTCTTTTAAACACTTAGCCTATCTCTATTTCGCCACATAGAATGGCACGTAGAACTCAAGAAACTGAAAGAACATTTGAAGGATCTCTTAGATAAGGAATTCATCAGACCCAATATTTTTTCGTGGGGTGCACCAGTCTTATTCGTGCGCAAGAAAGACGGTTCACTCAGAACATGTATAGATTACCGTTAACTCAATAAGGTTATGGTCAAGAACAAGTATCCTCTTCCCAGAATCGATGACTTTTTTGACCAACTTTAGGGTGCCAGTTATTTCTCTAAGATAGACCTCAGATTCGGCTATCATCAGTTCAGAGTTAGAGTATGTGACATCCCGAAAACAGCTTGTCCTTTGGTCTTACCAATGCCCCAGCAGCTTTCATGAACTTGATGAACCACGTGTTCAAGCAGTACTTGGACATATTTATCATAGTCTTCATAGATAATATTCTGATCTATTTCCGCACTAAGCGAGATCATGCAGACCATCTCAGAATAGCACTTCAGACTCTCAGAGATCATCAGTTATTCGCCAAATTCAATAAGTGCGAATTTTGGCTAAGGTCAATAGCATTTCTTGGTCATATCATTTTCGGTGATGGCATTAGGGTAGATCCTTAAAAGACCGAAGCGGTAAGAAACTGGCCTCGCCTTGTTTCTCCATCATATATCAGGAGTTTCTTGGGTTTGGATGGCTATTACAGACGGTTTGTTGAAGGATTTTCATCCATTGCATCCCCTATGTCCAGATTGACTCAAAAGAAAGTCAAGTTCCAGTGGTCGGATCCTT
>NC_061121.1:226962671-226966085 GCF_002878395.1 Capsicum annuum | reverse complement strand
CAAATTTTAAGGGTTATGCCCTATGAATCTACGCCTTTCATTTTGGCTCAGAGCATCTTTGGTACACCCCGCCTCGAGACTCGCCCCGGAACTGCCTATGAAAACACAGATTGATTGCTAGACTTCTTTATAAAGTTGTTACAAGGCTTTCCAGGAAACTGCTAGTTATCTGCCAACATGAGTTATTTAATATTAGCATTGGAAAAACATTGTGCATTGTTTGCAGATTTCTTTCTATGCAAGTATTTACAGTTTTACACACACATCAATCATGAGTTGAGCTGAATGGATTAATGAGGATGCATATAGCCGATCTCAATTTGTTTGGAACCGAGGCATGGTTGTTGTTGCTGTATCTAACAGCTTCCTCAAGAAGACGAGGCGAACTGATGCTTATAATTTAGGCATAATACACAAACAGACGCCCAAACTTGACCTCAGCTAAAACGTAAGCACTCTAACTTTGAGAATGCACGTCTAGATATACTCCAACTCATCCCGAGTGTGTTTCGTGGAGACAAGTTGAGGTGTCTAGATGTGCAGGCTCGATGTTGGAGTATTTAGTTGCAACTGAGGCCTATTTAAAGCGTCTATCTATGTATTATGCCTATAATTTATAATCATCTGGGGTAAAAAGAACTGTGAGATAAGTTGGCAGTTGTAGCAGAATCGCCTTGTTCAAGCGAGCGGTAATGAAGTTGCATGGTTTTCTCATCCACAAATGGCGGCTTAGTAGGACGAGGCAACTCTTCGTCGTTCTTGACAAACATCTGTAATGCCTTAGACATGGATGGTCGAAGCATCGGAATCTCTTGAGTGCACAAAAGTCCGACATGTAAGAATCTCGTAACCTCATGTTTCACATTGATGGTGTGGTTGTTCTGCAACATTAAATTTGGATCGAATATTTCCTCCACTGTCCCGTGTTGAAAATGTTCCCACGCCTGTTAATATCATCCAGTAAAGTTAAGATCAACGAACAAAAATTCTTTTCGAAATATGGCTCAAGAGACAAGTGATTGATCAGAAATTACAGTGGAAAGCAAGCTGACTGTATATACGGCGTTGTTTCTCTGGTTACTTTGTCTTCCAGTAACAATCTCTAGTAGAAGAACTCCAAAGCTGTAAACGTCTGCCTTTTCCGTTAACTGACCCCGTGCTAAGTATTCTGGTGCCATATATCCTCTGCATATGAAGCGTAAACAATCCATTATTGGACCATATTAGTCTTTTTGTGTACTTTTACGCAATAAAATTAGAAGATGAGATGAAGAAACACTAACAATGTGCCAGCAAGAGCAGTGCTTATGTGACTTTTGTCATCGTGGAATGACCTGGCCAACCCAAAATCAGCAATCTTTGCACGGAACCTCGAGTCCAACAGGATATTGCTGGCTTTTATATCTCTGTGAATTATTCGAGTCTTTGTGTTCTCGTGCAGGTATATCAATCCTTCTGCTGTCCCTATAATTATCTCAAATCTTTTCTCCCAGTTCAGATCTCTACCTTTGATAGGGTCTGTCGAAAACACACCATCGAGTCGTAAAGAAAAGTCGGTTTTCACTTTGATTTTTAGTTGATGCAATGATGACATGAGTTTAGCTTAAAAATAGTAGTGAGGATTCATATAGCCGACCCCTAATTTGTTGAGACGTAGTTGTTGTTGGTGCAAAGTCTAGTTACTTACCAAATAGGAAGCGATCGAGACTCTGGTTAGGGAGGAATTCGTATACAAGAAGGCTTTCGGGTCCCGAGCAGCTGCATCCCAATAATCTTATCAAATTTTTGTGCTGAAAGCTGCTGACTATGTTAACCTCGTTATAAAAATCTGCAGCTCTGTGTATGTTGTTGAAGAACAGCCTTTTGACAGCGATCTCTCTCCCATCTGCCAAAATACCCTGCAACAAGTTGTGCCTCAGACTCGATTTAGTTGCCAATGCTTCTTGTACTACATTCAGCCATTGCGTACCTTATAAACCGTTCCAAATCCACCTTGTCCGAGCTTGTTGGCCTCATCAAATGACCCCGTGGCTTTGTCAAGTGTCGAATACTTGAAGTTCAAGCTGATGTCATGAAGGATCTTCACTAGTTTCTCAGCATCATTTGCACCTAACAAGTTCAAATTTCCCGGGAAAAGCACGAGTAAGCCATAACGCCTCAAGTTAGTACAGTTGTGTGCATATCGCAACATATGTGTTCATCATTGATATCCTAATGACTTTTATAATTGATTCTGGCACAAAAGATTTACCTTTTCTCTTCTTCTGCATTTGTTTGTTCTTCCAGACACCAATACCAATGAAAGCACCTACTCCCAAGACGATAACGGAACTAACAACAATGAAAATGACTACAATTTTTCCTGCAATATGGTGATTTCAAAGTTAAAAAATCTCCATTTCTCAGCAAAAATACGTTTTCAGTCGATAAATAACAGGCAAACATGGACTAGAAAAGAGCAAATAGTACCCCTTGATGACGAGCCTTCACTTGTCGAAATAGCGTTAAGATAATTTGTATCAGAATACCTCATGAAACATCCAGTGTACAGAGCTCTACCTTCTGACCAAGGTAAGCATCCCAACATAGAGGCAGACGCATTCTGCAAACACGCTGCGCAGGAGTTAGCACTCAGCGTCTTCCAACAATCAGCTAGTACATAAGCTGTCTCATTTGAAGGCCCTGGCATGGACACTTGAGCACGTGCATAACCATTATTACTCGGTGCATTTGCAACTGCTTGCTGAACGGCTTGCCTAGCACTCTGTTGGAACAACGTACCCTTTGTGGTTCTGTTTCCGCATACATGCCTGTCCGTTGGACCTAAATACTGATCATAAAACGTGTAATTTTCCGCTCGCATAAAGCAGCCATCCATATAAATTCGCGCTCCGTTATAAGGGAAGCACTGAGGAAGCAGGGTTCGCGCTTCAGCGTAGCATAAGACACAGTCGAGTAAAGAAAGATCGCCATAGCATTGTCCAAGCCCATAGGTACTATATGGGCTTGTGCCAGTAACTGCTACTCCATATCCTCTAGTTCTCATTTGTTCACTTAAAAGTTCCATTGTACCGATAAAATTTTGGATGGGAACTGTTGTTTCGTTTCCACATATGATCTGGACTATCTGAGCTCTTGGTTCAGCCACCGATATATCGGGTAGAAGTAGAACCAACACGATAACAATGAGACTACATAAAATCAAAGGGGCTGGTATCTCCATTTTGCCAGATGAACTGTACAACATAGAAAACAATGTGACCGAACTAATTAAAAACTTGGAAAGATACTAATTTGCGAATTATTAATACAACTTTCCATCACTGCTAATCGTTGTCGCTGCTAACATTATCAACTACCACCATCCATCACTCACAATCACGATCGCTAACCATCATTTACGATCATCACCAC
>NC_061121.1:226956300-226962571 GCF_002878395.1 Capsicum annuum | reverse complement strand
GTGCATAAAGGGAAAGGATTCTAGGCAGTTACACACTAGCAAACAACATTATTACAAAGGTGATTACAAACAAACTAAGAAAACACAAAAACTAGAATATTATTCAAACATAATATCTCTTTACCGCATCAGAATTGATTGGTTTGGTCCACTCTGTGCCATCCATCTCAGACAAAGTCATAGCTCCTCCAGATAGCACCTTGCGAACTATGTATGGCCCTTGCCAGTTTGGAGCGAACTTGCCCTTGTACTCCTCTTGGTGAGGGAATATTCGTTTGAGAACGAGTTGCCCCACTTCAAATGCTCAAGTTCTTACCTTCTTGTTAAAGGCACGAACCATCCTGTGTTGATATAGCTAACCATGGCATACAACGACCATTCTCTTTTCATCAATTAACATGAATTGTTCATAGCGAGCACGGACCCATTCTTCGTTACTCAGTCCAGCTTCCTGAATAATCCTTAGGGAAGGTATTTCGACCTCAGCGGGTATCGCAGCTTCATTCCCGTAAACTAGTAAATAGGGAGTTGCTCCTGTGGAGGTTCGAACTATTGTTCGATACCCTAGCAAGGCGTAAGGTAACATCTCATGACATGATCTATCACTTTTGACCATCTTTCTCAAGATCTTCTTGATATTCTTGTTAGCAGCTTCTACGGATCCATTCATTTGGGGATGGTACGCTGTTGAGTTGCGATGCATAATATTGAACTGATCACAAATTTCTTTCATCAAGTGACTATTCAGGTTTTCCCCATTATCAGTAATAATCAATTTCGGCACTCCGAATCGGCAAATCAAGTTATTCCTGAAGAAATCTGTAACCACTTTCTTAGTGACGACTCTATACGAAGCAGCTTCGACCCACTTAGTGAAATAATCAATGGCAACCAAAATAAATCTATGCCCATTCGATGCTAGTGGCTCTACTGTTCCGATGACATCCATGTCCCAAGCTACGAAAGGCCAAGGAGAATTCATCGCGTGAAGCTCGTGTGGAGGCATTCGAATCAGATCTTCGTGTATTTGACATTTTGGACATCTCTGCACAAACTTACTACAATCATTTTCCATAGTCATCCAGAAGTAACCGGTTCTTAGGATCTTTCTGGCAAGGACAAACCCATTCATGTGGGGTCCACAAACTCCAGCGTGTACCTCGTTTATCAACTTATTGGCTTCCGCCGCATCGACGCATCTTACGAATCCCAAATCAAGAGTCCTCCTAAAAAGAATTTCTCCACTTGGAAAGTAACTCTTTGCCAAATGCCGGATTATCTTCTTTTGGTTGTTACTAGCCTCTTCAGGATATATTCCAGATTCCAAATACCTCTTAATGTCATAGTACCAAGGCTTTCCATCAGGCTCCTCTTCCACGTGTATGCAATGCACGGGTTGCTCCTTCAGACTTACTTCCAAAGGATCGATGTAACTTTGATATGGGTGCTGAATCATGGAAGATATCGTGGCCAAAGCGTCATCAAACTCATTTTGTGTCCGTGGGATATGTCTAAAATCAACATCCTTGAATCTTCCGCATAATTCTTGCACCAGCATTACAGAAGGAGTAATCTTGGAGTTTTTTACCTCCCATTCTCCAATGTGGGAGAAAAAACATTTATGGGGGTTTTTGGAATGTAAAAATTAAAGATAAGGTGAAGTGAAAGATAATGTGGGGGAAAATAGTACAATGTGGTACAATCTTTGAATTTCAAAACTGGAAAAGGACAAAGTTGGAGGGAATAGTACAATTTGAATTTATTTTTGGTGGGAATTGGGTAAAAGTTATGAGAGTTCTTTAGAATTTTGGGGTTATTTAAAATATAACTCCAATTGGAATTTAAAATTTAGCCATATTTATTTATTTTGACCAAATTAAAAATTAATTGACGAATTGCATTGCAATTATGACCCATTTTCAATTATGGTCAAATCTAATAGATTGGCCAAATTAAATTAAAAGTCGCTACGAATTAATACCTTTTTTTTATCCCGAGCTTCTTGATTTAATAAAATAAATGCATATTTATCCAAATAAATTATTTTTGAGAATAAATTATATTTAAATTAAGATTTTAATCATTTGAATTTATTTTCAAGATAAGCCTTAATTAAATCCGATATTTTATAAAATAAATATTTAAGTAACAAATTATATAATCTCGTATAACTGAACACGACAGTAAATAATCGCTACTTAAAATGACAAAATCACGTACGAAAAATATTTTAAGTTTTTTTTATTTGGATGAAAAAATTATTTTGGTTTATTAAAAACTGAAAAAACTCAGGATTAAATTTAGTCGTGGAGGGCAAAAATTAGGTGTCAACAGTAGGTACTATTATTAATCTTAACATTAAGTTAATGAGAACTCATTTCAACTCAGAGTGATTGATCGACGACTCGGGT
Source organism: Capsicum annuum (assembly GCF_002878395.1). NCBI lineage: Eukaryota > Viridiplantae > Streptophyta > Magnoliopsida > Solanales > Solanaceae > Capsicum > Capsicum annuum. The sequence continues at coordinate 226,960,160 of NC_061121.1, read as the reverse complement.
CGGGATGAACGCAATACCAACACCATAAAAATGGAACGACTTAGTTGATGTTGTTGTTGACTTTGTGAGCTTATTCATTTATCCCTAGTTCCACTTAAATCAATGTTTGTACTATTATTAATCTTAACATTAAGTTAATGAGAACGCATTTTAACTCAGAGTGATCGATCGACGACTCGGGTTGGGATGAACGCAATACCAACACCATGAAAATACAACGACTCAATTAAAGTTGTTGTTGAACCTGTGAGCTCATTCACCCATCCCTGGTTCCACCTAAATTAATTGCAATAAAATCTATTGCAACAAGCGACTGAGCTGTTGGATATTTTCAAATAGATAATCATATCTGTTGTAATAGATGACATATCTAATTTAATTATCAAATAGACATTTTTATCTATTGTGATAGATGACTGAGCTGTTGGAAATTTTCAAACAGATATTGATATCTATTGTAACAGATGAGATATCTGATTTAGTTATCAAATGAACATTTGAATCTGTTGTCACAAATGACTAAGCTGTTGGGATTTTTCAAATAGATATTTATATCTGTTGCAACAGACGAGATATCTGTTTGAAAATCTCTTTTTCTTTTAATTTTAAAGTAAGCTTTTGTCCGAGTACATAAAGTAGTACTACTAAAGGCGGTAAAAAATATTTTTTGGATAACTCAAAAATCACATTGAGTAATCTTGTCTTGTCTTTTCAACGTCACCCATTTTCTTCCTTGTGCACCTCAAATTATTAATGAATATTGAAACCCCTAATACTTCCTCCATTTCATATTAGTTGGCCCCTATTGACTTGGCACACCCATTAAGAAAATACTATTAAATTGGGATTTATTTTACTAAATTAGCCTTATTAATTATGCTTTGCAAATATAAATTTGAATAAATACACTTTGTTTATTCATTTAATATTAAGGGTAGTACATCTAGAAATTAAAATTATCTTATCTCTCCTTCAGCCCTAAATTTATTTTATCCGTCTCTCATTTTTTCTTTCTCTCCTCTTTAGGATTATCACAACCTTTTTTCTCTCCTCTTTCTCATAAAGATCCTTTCGGATCTAAACCGATCCATATCTTAGATTCCTCGACTGAAATTGTTGTTTTGATCCCCTTTTGACATTAAGGTATGGTTCACTATTGCTCTTTTATTCTCGTCTTCTTCTTTGCAAGTTATTTACAACTATTTTTCTTATTTAATTACCATTTACATATATCATATTTATTTGAAAAATTTAAAGAAACTTTTAATTGTTAAATAAACAAACAGAGAATTTTTATTACAATATATGAGAAAAGTCATCTGTTGGGAGAAGTTTAAAAGCCTTCTTGGCAAAATTATTTTTCTGTATGTATTTTATTTGTTTCTTTGTTGTTAATGCTGTTATTGATGCTGTCGGTGGGGTTGGTGTTGTTGGAACTTGTGGTGTGGTGTTGTTGATGGTATTGGAACATAGGATATTACTTTTTTGTTATTGCAACAGACTGAGCAACTGTTGGAACAAATCAAACCACCAACAAGGTTGGTTTGATGTATTCTAATAGACTCCACATCTATTACAATAGGCTCCATATCTATTGCATCAGACTCCACATCTATTGCATCAAACTCTACATCTGATGCAACAGACTCCTCATCTGAAGCAACAAACTCTACATCTGTTGCAACAGATGGATAATACTTTTTCTGTGACACTAATTTTTTTCTTCTTCTTTGTAGATATAAGGAACTGAAAGTTGATCAACTTTTGCCCGACCATCATAAGAGGCTACAGTAAATATGGGTTCGGAGGAATAAGATGCATGTAGATGGAACCACTTCATATGTGGGAGGTATGTATTACTAATAATGGTATCATGGAAACACATATAGAGTACACTGATTTTGTGAATGCTGTTTTTACCGATTAGTCATATATCATTCAAACAAGATTTTTGCAATTTTACAGTTAAGTTTGGTAGGTCTGAGCTGATAAGGCTGAGGGACCATGAATATGGTTCTGATACCCTATTAAGATTTAATGTCGGTTATTGCTCATGTTTATTTATCAAGCATTGTGAAGGGATCTAGTTTCGGTGTCGTTGTAAAGAGATTCAATAGCAATTGGACTAACTTTTAGGGTGCATTGGACTCTGAGAAGGCCTTCGAAGCCTAGCACTGCATCTAACAAGAATGAAAAACCAATATAGTTATTGCCCTAGACCAAATTTATATGGTTGGGTTGCTCGGGGTGATGATTATACTCTAGAAGGTGCGGTAGAAGAATGGCTTTGAGGGAAAATAAGTGGTTAATGAAAGACTATATTATCTGAGAGCTAATTGAAGAGGATACATAGGGTAGAAAGTAACTTCTAACGAAACTGGCTGATGAAATTATCTTAAAACATGAGAAATCTGTATCAAGTGCAAATATAAAAGTGTATCCAGTAATGTAAATTCGTTTGTTGTCTCTCTAAGAGAAAAATAATGAAAATGGTCACTTTGCTAGGGATCTACGACTAGGTAGAGTGGTCAGGATTATCACCTAGATAGAAAATAGAAGAAGAACAAGAAATTCGCCTTACGGGAATCAAGGGTTGAAATATTGTACAGTAAGTCTAGCAAACTTCCGCCAACAACAACTGCAGTTAAAGTAAGGAATCTAAGTAAAGACGGTAATTTCAAAATTTTAAATTGCATCCCATGCCTTCTTATTTGGGGTTTCGATCAGGTCCACTGCTGTTGACCTGATCAAAACCACAAACATGATTGAAAAGCAGATTGAGTGTCACTACTTCTTTAGCAATATGGTTATAATTGATTGTGTTTTCTACCCTTAGCAAGCTTTCAACATTCCTTGGAGAAGATCTGAGGCTTGCTGTAGTATGCGAATCCTGATAATTTTCAAGCTTGCCTCCAGCTTGCCGATTTGGTCTTCAAGTTTGTCTTTGCCGTCTTTGAATTTGGTATAGAGTTCCTGATCTCTTGTGAGATCGATCAGGAACACTACCTTCAAAGTTGTGTCATTGTAGAAGCCCTTCAAAACACTTTCTTCAGAAGCCTTAAAGGATACATGAAGGGTTGCTATGTATGTTTTTAGGTCAAAATGTGTTGATGCATAGTGAATACATGGTCCCAACAGTTGAATAGCTCACTTTTATCGAGCGTTGCTTAATGCATCTTGCTCAACCAACCTTCAAGGATTTTGATAAATTAATTAGCAAGGAGTTAGTAACATTTGATCTAAACTAACTCTACCAAGCCTATCAAACATTACGTAACTGCAGGTTCGTTACCCTATTAAAACCTTTGCTTGAGTTAGTAAACAAATTAAATGATCTCAATATCTCATCCTTTTTGCTGATCATTCTTCTCCCATATAGAGGACAACATATCCGCCATGCAAAAGTCTACACTGTCGCCAGAAATTCTTGCCACAATGAAAGTCTTTAGAAGGCTTGATTATTAGCCTCTTAATATCACTTTTATGACTTTCTTGACGTCTTTTCCAATTATATTGGAACTGACAAACCAAACAAAGAACAATTGCTCGATATGTCCATTCCAATATAATTGTTAGAGACGTCTAGAAAGTCATAAAAGTGATATTGAGAGATTACTAGTCATGCCTTCTACAGACTTTCGCTGTGGCAAGCATTTCTGGCGATGGTGTAGACTTTTGCATGAAAAATATATTGTCCTCTATATAGGAGAAGAATGATAAGCAGAAAGGTTGAGATATTGAGATCATTTAATCTGTTCACTAACTCGGGCAAAGGTTTGGAGATCTTTACCCTCCTTGCTTATCTTGTACATGCAAATATGAAGAATGCAAGGCAAAACATGATGGAGTGATTAATACTG
>NC_061121.1:226945554-226953300 GCF_002878395.1 Capsicum annuum | reverse complement strand
AAAAAGATATATAGATTATTGTTGTAACAGATAGATTATCTGATGCAAAAGGTTATCTATTGTTCCAACGGATGATATATCTATTATCAAAGATGAGTTATCTGATGCAACAAATATATAATCTGTGGTCAAAACTCAATATAAAAATGGTTCCTTGAAAGAACTAATTGTTAATAATAATAAGCTGAAAAGTCATGACTTATCACAATATTGCTTAATTTAAATAAGTCATAACTTTTTACAGTAATCAAGAATGTCATTAATAAATGGAGGTGAACAATGGCACCTTTAAATCTATTTTATTAAGTTATATAATTAAAAATTTAGAAAATTTAGATGTCATCATGATAATTTTTTTAAAAAAAGATATATAGATTATATGTTGCAACAAATAGATTATTTGATGTAACAGGTTATCTATTGTTCCAACGGATGATATATCAGTTGTCACAGATGAGTTATCTGATGCAACAGATATATAATCTGTGGTCACAGCTCAATATAAAAATGATTCCTAGAAAGAACTAATTATTAATAACAATAAGCTGAAAAGTCATGACTTATCACAATATTGCTTAATTTAATTAAGTCATAACTTTTCACAGTAAGCAAGAAATGTCATTAATAAATGGAGGTGAACAGTTGCGACTCTTTGCCTAATACAATCAAGTTCAATCCTCTATAAATAGGTCCTCCCTTACTCAATCGTTCATTCTACTACACTCTATTTATTCCTTGCTCTTGTTACACTTTCAACTACTTTCTCTTCAAGGACTTGATAGCTTTTTGTCTCTGGCAAGTTTTTTTCTTGATTTTTGTGTAAATATACGTTGTATTACATTCGAATTCTTTCTTTTCTTTACTTTTGTTTTCATTTTTACGTGTGTGTTTTGTCAACTTATGCATTTTTTAGATATAACTGATCCAGTGTGGGCTGTCGCTATTTTATGAGACATCATGCGAAAACTGCAGAAGGAGGTTCATGACTTGCAGTGAGAGTTGGTCGCCGTCAGAGTAAGGATGCTCGGGGAGATCCGCAGGCTGAGGAGGAGCTGCTACTGCCGGTTGAAGATTGGTCGGCTGACCATACAAATAATAATGATGATAACAATAATTAAGCTTTTTTTTTTCTTTTGCCTATGTATTTTTATTTTTTTTGTTTAATAAAAAATTTATGTTTGATGCATTTGATGTTTTAATTCTTATTTAATTTTTATGTTGTCTATTTCTTTTTCTCAACGAATAACATGTCTACAATTAAGGAATAATTTGAATCCAGTATCAATAGAAAGATATCAACATATGAGTTGAGTTATCTGTTTGGTTTGTGACAGGAGCTGCATTTTGTTGTTCGAAATAGATTATTCATTTATTGCAATAGAATAATTATCTGTTGCAACAGATAATTATTCTTTTGCAACAGATATATATTCTGGTGCAACAGATTATTTATCTATTGAAACAGATTGGTAATCTGGTGCAACAGATTATTTATCTATTGAAACAGATTACTAATCTGGTGCAACAGATTATTAATCTGTTGCAACAGAATACCCATCTATTCGATTTATATTACGGGCAACATGAGTTTACTGTTGCAACAGAACATTTATCTGGTGCCACAGATGATGGATCTGTTTAAACAGATTGCTCTTATGTTGATTCATGTTCGTATGCTAGCTGATGTTGAAAAAACAGCACACTAGCCGTTACCCATACGATAAATTCAACTAAAAAGCATAATTTGACTTACTAAAGTCTCCTCTCAAGTAAATGCCAAAGTTGAAAGTGATGTATGAAATAAAATTTGAATAAGAAATTGGTTAAAGAGCAGCAGTTGCAGTAACAACAACAAGAACAACAACAATGGTCAACAAGAAGAATATGAAGATGATAATGAAGTATAAGATGATGATAATGAATCAGAAGATGATGAATAAAGCAGCAGCAACAATGAACAACAAATATCATAAAGAGTGAGAAAATAACAATGAATGAGGAGAGAGAAAAACACGTCTTTTCCCTTCGTTTCCCGTTATATTAATTAACATTTGAATCAAAGTGTAAATTTAAAAACTTATGGGTTATTTTGAAATTTCTCAAACTTTCTTAATCCATAATTAAGTAATTGTCACCTCCACTCAATTATTAAGACTTTTGTCACCTACACCTTATTTTAAAACTTTTTTATCACTTGTAGCCCAAAGCCCCCGACTTAGTTTTCGAATAATCATTGCGAATAATTAACACATCAAAGTGTAATGTTCCAAAGAATAATACTATTACAAGACAAAAATTATGTGAATTTCAAATTTTCTCATAATTTATTAGATTATCAATGATTAACCTTTCAATAATTGTGATGGGAATACAATATATTTTGTGAGTGTGACCAAGTGTATGAAAATGATTCTTATATTATATCTTTATTTATTTCCATTAAAAAAGAATCATAGTGAAACAAATGAGACCATATATAGAGTTTTTTTGGATAAAGAGCATATGGTTCTATTCACTATCAATTTTCAGATAAACTTTTTGGCCTGTGATTCTAATAATTATTGGCTGGAACAAGTATAAACATTTGTGATATTATTAAATCTCGACATATAATATAAATTTTTGAAAGGGAAAGTTATGGATATATACTCTTTAATAAAGTAGTTTGCCGATATGGACGAAGCATACACAATATATACACTACTAATATATAGATATGTTTATTGTATGTATATTTACATATTTAATATAAAGTATATATATATACTACTTATATATTATACTAGTTAAGTGTACATGTTTCACACGTGTGTATGACGATAGTAATAAGTGTATATAAGAAAAAAATTACTATCATTTATATCGAACAATATAGTTGATCCGCCTTCAAAAGTTCTACTATTATGAATCGGATCCACTTAAAATCACTTAAGGCTAATTTCTTGATAGAGAAAAGCTTACCCTTCAAACAATCTCTCATTTCTCTTTTTCCATGCCACTCATAGCAGGACAAGTAAAATCACATTTCATGTCATGCGTCTTTTCATCTAACACTAATAACTATAAATTGTGAAACAAATATATGAACAAATTTTTTTTATAAAAAAAGGATATGTTGAAATATCAATCATCAATACTTAAAACATAAATCGAGCGATGCAAATTATTCTTATCGCCTATCTCCAAGAACCAGACGAAAGAACAAAATTGGTTATAAATTCGATTTGCCAATTCATGAAATCTCTAATTCCCATTTTTTTATTGTCTAGTCAACTAATTACTTTGTTTAATACTTGTTTTACACTATGATTTGTTTGTTATCATGACAAATCACAATTCCCACTTTATTTTTCTCTCCATAGTTTTTATGTAAGTATGATTCCGACAAAAGACTACTAACTTGAATTACGCCTTAATAAGAAATAGAGCTAACATGAATAAGAAATAAAATTTAGAACAGAAAAAACATATCTTAAATTCACTCATAACTGGCACGAAGTGTCGTTCACATGCTTCACATAAATCTTTCTTCATCTGCACAAACATATTAAAAATCAATCAATAATGATTTATTTACAGAGACAAATACAAATAATTTAAAAATATGAAAAAAATCATCTTAAAAGTTAGAGGTTCTTTAATTTTTGCCAAGCCTAATATAAACCAACAACAACAACAAAAAACACTTATTTTGAAGGTAATTTTTATTTTTTTTTAAATGGGCAACATAAAAACCCTAGAGAGAAAAAAATCATATTTGCGAAAAAAAAGTGAAAAAGGTAAAATCAAATTTGGAGAAGTATATGTCAAGCTTATATATTTAATTAAAATAAAATGAGATTCTTTCCATATATTTTGATATTATTAATTTCTTTTCATATATTTAAGGACTCGTATATATTTTAGAATTGATATATTTTACACAATTTAATATTCTTAATTTCTTTCCATATATTTATTATATCAGGATTCTTTTCATACATTTAGGAGCCCTTAATTTAATAATATAATAATTGAAGAAAAAAGGTGAAAAGACGATTTTGTCTATTGTATAGTGTTTTAATGAAGGGTAATAAGTTCAAATCACTTTTGTAAGGGTTTTCACACTTTTAATAGATTATAGATATAGATTATAGATTATAGATATCAATATAAATACATATTTTGTAAGTTACATGATCGAATGATTCATGTCCATAATTATCTCGATTGCATTCTTATAACATGTGCCAAATTCTTGTTGGTGTCTGACTAGAAGTGTGCACGTCTATAATATATAATATATTAGAAGTGTGAAGACTCTTAGAAAAGTGATTTGAACTTTTTATCCTTCATTAAATGTTTCTGCAATAGAAAAAATTGTCTTTTCACCTTTTTTTTTTTTAAAAAAAAAACTTATTATTTAATCAAATTAAGGACTCCTCAAAATATATGAATAGAAATTAAATACTCCTAAAATATATGAGATAAAAATTAAGGACTTTTGAAATATATGGAAAGAAATAATCAGTAGAATATATATGGAATCCTAATAAAATAAATATACTAAATTTTGATTATTAAATTTTTTAAAAGCCAGGTGATCCAAAATAGAGATTCGAATTCTCTTTTTTATTATTAGTAAAAACTCTTATAATCATATAAATACTATAATATATTTTAAGAGCATAAGTTCGAAAATTATTATTTATTCTTAAATTACGGTATTTATCCAAATCACTTTGTAATGTCAAAATGCTCTATAACTCTACTTTACAAAAATTTTATTTTTTATTTAGGTAATGTTTTTTTTAAGTAGGAGTCTATTTGTCTTTTTCTTTAAATTTTTTTCATGTTTTATCCGTTTTTTTAGGTGTTGGAATCTATAATATTTTATTTTTTAATTCCTTTTTGATTTAGGGTCCCCTATATATATATATATATATATATATATATATATATATATATATATAATATTATTGTACAATCTCATTCATGAACTTTATAACTTTTGTATTTCTAGGTTTTCTTTCTTCATGAATTTATCTTTTATAGTAGATCTTAATGTTTGTCTTATTACTTTCTCTTATGTTTTCCATCATAAATATATCATTCATATTCTTTATCAAAATTGTAGATTCTTGAAGTGAATTTGTCCAGAGGTATGTTTTCTAAAATTTTAGATTGATTTTGAAGTTTTCAATAATAAATCATGTATTTTTTGATAAATAATTATAAATTAAAAAATTTCATAGACAATTAGTGATTTGAAATTAAATTGCTTACAATTTTGAACAGATTATTTAGATAGTCGCATTTTGTCACGAGAAATTGGTCAGTCATTCGAAATTCATGATAATTAGTAATGAAATTGATTTATTTATAATTTTGGATAAATTATTTGGATCATCGCATTTCATTACGAAAAATTGATAGGTCATTCTGAATGCATAGTAATTAGTTATCTTATTAATTAAAAATCTTTTTATGTATGCTTTATGGTTAAAAAACTACGTGTACTACGTTTTGAGGATTATTCATGGGATTAGATTTTTAGGAGATTTGAATTTTATTTATTAATTATTTGGCTTATCATTAAATTTTTATATATATATATATATACTTACTTCCCATATATATTAGGATTCATATATTTATTTATTTTCATATTCATATATTTAATTTTCTAAGTTTCTTACAATATATTTTAGGAGTACTTAATTTAATAAAATAATAATTGAAGAAAAATAGTAAAAGGATAATATTATCTAAAATAAAGAATTTTAATAAAGATAAAGATAAGAGATTATAGATGTAAGTATAGTTTTTAACCTCTTTCACAGTTGCCTCGAAAATGTGATCTAAAGGACAAAAACCACCCCAAAAAGGGACATTCCTACGAATGACCCTTTCACTAGTGCATCATTTTTTTTTTAATTTCTATCATAAGTAATTTTTAAAATTTTAATTGGAATTTATTTCCTTTTTCCAGTTAATTTCTGAAACGAATAATCCCTTTTTAAATTTAAAAATAATTTAATTTAATTTTTTATTTGTTACTAATGATAAATTATAGTCACAAATTATATGTCTTGTTAAAGAACATAAATTTTTTTTAAAAAAATCCTGTTATTCTTTTAATTTGTGCTTGTTGGTGTAATATAGAACAAATTACAATAATCATTACAGTTGAAAATAAAATGAACAAAAGTAAAGAAAATAAATAATGTTCTTTTTGGCTGAGGCGTGAATATCTCGCTTTCTTTAAGGAGATTCAAGCTAACTGCAGCATAATCTACACAGATCCAACAATATATCTCTTGACTTGTCCCCTCCAGGATACAAAGTTCATCAACGATGTACAACTCAAACAACTTCAGATTAGTTGAAGAGTTCAAAGCTCCACTACAAGAACACCTTCCTTCAACATATATTTACTCTCTTTATATAGTGAATATTGTTAAAAACTTAGAATATTTTCTTTGTCTCAACTCTCTCTTTCACTAATATATTTATTCTTTTTTGGTATAGTAAATATAGTTGAAGCCTTAGAAATTTATTTTTTTTGTCTCAACTCTCTCTTTCACTTCACATCTTTTTCTTCTTTACATCAAAGGAAGAAACACAACTATTTATAGGTGTGAATTCTTCCATGTATTGAATAGGATGAATGAGGGGTAGTAATTTGGGTAGATGAATAGTTTTGATGTTACATAAGTTACAAGAACTAATGGTCATGGAGTTACAAGAACTAATGATCAAGAGAGTTACAAGAACTAATGATCATATAAGTTACAAGAACTAATATTCATAAGAGTTACAAGAACTAATGGTCATAATGGTCATCTTTACCCCAATTTATATCTACTAATTCAAAAAGATAATGTGGTGAATTACAAGAATAATGACACAAATTTCTCCACTTTATGTCTACTAATGTCATGCACTTTAATTTATTTTAATAATAAAATGCACCAACAGTGCTAAATCAAATAAGTTTATATAAATTAAAATATGAAATTTTTTTTTTGTGTGTGGGGGGTGGGGTGGGGGGGGGGGGGGGGGGAGGGGGTCGTTTATATTGAGGAGGACAACAGGGCCAAGACATTGAAAACTGCTTGAAAACAACTTATGCATAAGCATAAAAGCTTATTATTAGATTTATTAACTATTTATCCATAGAGATGTTTGCCTAGTTATTACTCCCGCATTTCATTTTATTTCTTTTATATTTTTTTAGTCTTTTTTAAAAAGAATTTTTTTTTATTAAACATATTTTAATTTTAATTTTAATTTTAAATGCGATATATTTAAGATCATAAGATTAAAAGACATTTTAGTATATTTTATATATCTTTAATTTAATATGATTCAGAAAAATAATCCCCAATTGTCAAAATCAAAACATTTATAGACAAAACATTTTAGAAGTCTTTGGCGTGCCTCTTCTGCTAATTAGTAAGCAATATACTAGTTGAAACGTTAAACTATACATTTTAGAATTTCTCTTTTGACTAATAATCTAACCATACATCCTCAAATCTAATTTTATTTAAACTGCATATCATCAAGCCATTCTAACAGATCATAGAGTAAATTTTAACTCAGCACACTATTCAATATTGTTAGAGTTGCCTCACATTATTTGTCTCTCTGCTGACTATGCCTTCCAGCTTAGTTCTTGGTAGTTGCCCAATTGTAGGAAAGTTGAGCAGATCATGTTCCTATTGTGCAGTTACTGGTCACCAGTTTTTCCTGGAAGTGCAG
>NC_061121.1:226899142-226942554 GCF_002878395.1 Capsicum annuum | reverse complement strand
TTTCTTGATTTTATATGTGTGTTATTCCTTGATGTAAGTGATTTTCTTACAAATATCTCAACTTCATGGAGCTTTCCAAGATTTTAGTTTCTTTTTTGGTTTTCAATTCTTACTTTTTTTTGGTCACCAAGCCACGCAGTACCTGGAAATTCCGATATATTTAGGGAATACATTGGAGTAGAGTTTAATTGTTACGAACCAATTATCCCACATTGAAAAAATAGAGAAATACTAAGGGGATTATAGGCCAAAAAAGGTTCTCCCACCTATTAGACTAGTCTTTTGGGTTGGGCTCTCCCGTTTGGTTTATAACATTGGTGCTTTCATTAAGAGTCTCACGCGTTGGGCCGTGACTCGGAGTGGTGGCCTGTGCGCTAGGAGTGGTGTCCTGGACCCAAGAGGGGTGCCAGTTGTGACCAACTGGGCATAGCCATGACCAACGCAGATCGATCCACGTGTGGGGAGCCGCACATTGGGCCGTGACTCTTAGTAGTGGCCTGTGTGCTAATAGTGGTGGCCTGGACCTAGGAGGGGTGTCAGCCGTGACCAACTGGGCATAACCGTAACCAACGAGGATCGATCCATGTGTGGATCCATGACTCAGAGTGGTCGCCTGGACCTAAGAGGGGTGTCAGTCGTGACCAACTGGGCTCAGTCGAGACCAACAAGATCGTTGGTTCTCAAGCGGAAACGATTGTTATGAACCAATTGTTCCACATTGGAAAAATAGAGAAATGCTAAGGGGATTATAAGTCAAATGGGTTCTCCAACCTATTAGACTAGTCTTTTGGGTTGGACTCTCTTATTTGGTTTATAACATTGGTGTAGCCGTAACCAACGAGGATCGATCTACGTGTGGTGTCCTGGACCTAAGAGGGGTGTCAACTGTGACCAACTGGGCTCAGCCGTGACAAACGAGATCGTTGGTTCTCAAGCGAAGATGATTGTTCTGAACCAATTGTCCCACATTAGAAAAATAGAGAAATGCTAAGGGGATTATAAGTCAAATGGGTTCTCCCACCTATTATACTAGTCTTTTGGGTTGGGCTCTCCTATTTGGTTTATAACATTGGTGTAGCTGTGACCAATGAGGATCTATCTACGTGTGGGGAGCCGCGTGTTGGGTCGTGACTCGTAGTGGTGGCCTATGTGCCAGTAGTAGTGGACTGGACCCAGGAGGAGTGCCAACCGTGACCAACTAGGCATAGCCGTGACCAACGAGGATCAATCCATGTGTGGAGCCACAACTCGGAGTGGTGGCTATGCGCTAGGAGTGGTGGCCTAGACCTAAGAGGGGTGCCAACTGCGACCAACTAGGCTCAGCCATGACCAATGAGGATCGATCCACGTGTGGAGAGCCGCGTATTGGGCCGTGACTCGTAGTGGTGGCCTGTGTGCTAGTAGTGGTGGCCTAGACCGAAGAAGGGTGCTAGCCGTGACCATATGGGCATAGCCATGACCAACGAGGATCGATCCATGCGTGGAGCCACGACTCGGAGTGGTGGCTTGGACTTAAGAAGGGTGCCAGTCGTGACCAGCTAGGCTCAGCCATGACTAACGAGGTCGTTGGTTCTTAAGCGGAGGCGATTGTTATGAACCAATTGTCCCACATTGGAAAAATAGAGAAATGCTAAGGGGATTATAAGCCAAATGGATTCTCCTAGGGTTGGGCTCTCCCATTTGGTTTATAACATTAATGGTGTCAAGTTTAGTGATGTCGTCCCTATTCGCTCTGGTGTCAAATTTCACTTAATTATCTCCTTTGCTATCAACTATACTACATCTTCTCCGACTTTAACAAATGGTCAATTCAACATCTTTTGGGACATGGATAACCCCGCCCCTTCTGCTGTTTCCGCGATTAAAGACCAATATTCTAATGTTAAAGTAGCATTAAGCTTAGGAGGGGACAGTGTTGGAGGAAGCGGCGTCTATTTCAACCCTTCTTCAGTTGATTCTTGGGTTTCAAATGTTTTCTCTTGTCTTACAGATATCATTAAGCAATACAATTTGGATGGAATTGATATCGACTATGAACATTTCCAAGCAGACCCTGACACTTTTGTTGAGTGCATAGTTAAGTTAATTACAACCCTGAAAAGCAACAGAGTTATATCATTTGCTTTCATAGCTCCGTTTGATGATGATGAAGTTCAAAGTCACTACAAGGCCCTATGAAAAAGCTCGGTCGCATTATTGTTGGGTTCAATTGGTGTGAATGGAAAATGAAAATTTGCTTGGAAGGAACACAACTCTTCGAATAAAAGATACACTATTTCGAGAAAAGGTATGACTGTTTGAATGGTTGTGGCTGTTCGAAAAAGGCACACTCTTTCAAATGGACAGACATGACTGTTCATAAAGGATACACCTTTCCGGTGAACCATTGCCACCTTTCGGAAGGGGCACTTAATGGCTATATAAATTTGTATTTTTCCACAGGTTTAGAACAAATTTTTCTGCACTTGAAAACATTTCTTATCTTCTAAAATACTCCGTGTGATCATCTAATTGTTGAGTGAGTTCGAAGAGAATCCGATCGTTTGAGGTACCACTACAGTCAGATTGTTAAGCCATTTTATTTTGGGAGAAAAATTCCGCAACCTCGGGTACTCGAGGAGAATTATTTCTTTAAGGACACTTCGTGAATTTGGAGGACTTGGCTTTTTCTGCTTCATCTAATTTTCTTTAAAATACAGAAAATACACTTCTTTGAAAGGTCATTTTTTATCTTGTGTTGAAGGTGTTGGAAACTTCATAAGCATTCTTGATTTATTCTTGAACTTATGTTGAAGTTGTTTTGCCAAAATACAGATTTTTGTGTACCCGAAGACAACAATCTTAAGGAAATAAATTGCAAAAAATAATATTTTTTTTGCTTGTTTGGTGAAATTTTCTTTTCACTAAAGTGTTTTTTCTATAATCTGTATTGTTTGGTTTCTGGAGATTAAAGCTTTAATATTTCTACTCCATTTGAACTCAACAAGTAATTTGAATAAATAACATCTTCATTACAAGTTAGAGGTCATTCGGTTGACGATTAGAAGCTATAAAAACTTCATCGTTAAACTAGAAACAATGGGTGTTTAAAGTTTTTGCAACTTTATAAGTAGTATTGATATACTAAAATTTACTGTCTTGTTATGACAGGAAGATAACTATTGATAGTCAAGTGAATGATAGTGCAATGATTGTGGCATTAACTAATGTTGCCATAACGAGTCGTACGAGTGCTTCGTAGGCAATAGCACTAGTGGAGAAACTTAAAAAATTCATGGGTGTTGATTTCAAAAGGTGGCAACAGAAGATGTTCTTCTAATTTACAACTTTATGTCTTCAAAGATTCACATCTGAAGAAGCTCCAGAGGTATTTGAGGGAACTTTGGACTAGGAGAAATTTATCGTTATGGAGGAGTGGAAACACTTCATTTTCCTATGTAGGAATTACATTCTAAATGGACTCCAAGATGAACTATAAAATATGTATAGTGGAATAAAGACAACAAAAGAGTTGTGGGGGGCGCAAGAAAGAAAATACAAGACTGAGGATGCTGGAACCAAAAAGTTCTTCGTTGCAAGATCTCTTGAGTTTAAAATGATTGACTGCAAGTCTGTTGTATCTCAAGTCCAGGAACTGTAAGTTATCATCTGTGATCTCCTCGCGGAAGGTATGAGTTTGATGAATACCTTTGTTGAACATATTAAAAATATTTTTAATGTTTACATGAACTTAATTGTAAGTATGGTTGTGAACGAGGCATTTCAAGTCGCGACAGTAATAGAGAAGTTACCACTTATGTGGAAGGACTTCAAGAACTACTTAAAACATAAGTGAAAGGAAATGACAATCGAAGATTTTATAGTAAAACTGCACATTGAAAAAGGCAACAAAGCCACGAAAAGAAGGTCGAAAGGAAATTCTGCAATAAGTGGAGCAAATATTATAGAAGACGACCACAACAACTCCAAAAAGCAAAAGAAAGCTGGACATGAAAGCAATCAACCTAAGAAGAAATTTAAGGGAAAATGCTTTAATTATGGAAAGATTGACCACAAGTCAACGGATTGTCATGCCTCAAAGAAAGACAAAAAGAAGGACCATGCAAATATGGCTGAATCCAAGAAATAAACAGACGATCTGTGTGCCATGCTGCCTGAATGCAACTTGGTGGAAAATCCTCGAGAATGGTGGATGGATTTCGGTGCCACCCGCTACGTTTGTGCTAATAAGTAGTTATTTGCTGCTTTTGCTCCGGCTCAAGGCAAAGAAAAGATATATATGGCCAACTCCGCAACTACAAAAGTCAAAGAAATAGGAAAAGTCTGCCTGAAATGACCTCAAGCAAAGTATTGACTTTAAACAATGTCCTGTATGTACCGAAGTTATGGAAGAACTTGATTTATGTATCACTTCGTGACAAAAATAGATTCAAATATGTATTTATTTCCGAAAAAATTGTACTTAGTATAGGAGAAATGTGCATAGGAAAAGGCTACCTCACAGAGGGCCTATTCAAAATGAATGTAATAAATGTTGAAATCAATTAAAGTTTAGTTTCTTCTTCCCTGCTTGAGTCTTATGATTTGTGGCATGAACAATTAGGACATGTCAATTACAAAACATTACGAAAACTGATTAACTTAGAATTTTTGCCAAACTTTGAGTGCAATAAATCAAAATGTCAAACATGTGTGGTATCAAAGTATGCTAAGCATCCGTATAAGTCCTTTGAAAGGAATTTCAATCTCTTAGACTTAATCCACACTGGCATTTGTAATATGAAGTTAACACCATCTCGTGGTGGAAAAAAGTATTTTATAACTTTTATTGACGATTGCACTAAATACTATTATGTCTATTTGCTAAATAATAAGGATGAAGCAATAGATGCGTTTAGGAAATATAAAACAGAAGTTAAAAATCAGTTAGAGAGAAAAATCAAAATGCTAAGAAGTGATAGTGGCGGAGAATATGAATCTCCCTTTGTGCAAATATGTGTGGAAAATGAAATTGTCCATCAAACTATGGTCCCGTATTCACCTCAATCTAATGGAATTGCAGAACGGAAAAATTGAACCTTGAAGAAAATAATGAATGTCTTAATAATACGTTCAGGTTTGCTGCAAAACTTATGGGGAAAAGTTATCCTTACAACTAACTGAATACTCAATAGAGTGCCCCATAGTAAGACACAATCAACTTCATATGAAAAATGAAAAGAAAGGAAACCCAACTTGAAATATTTCAAAGTTTGGGGGTGTCTAGCGAAAGTTCAAGTTCCTATGCCTAAAAGATTAAGGATAGGACCTAAGACGATGGACTGTTGTTCTGAGGATATGCTAAAAGTAGTAAAGAATGTCGGTTTTTTGTTCATAAATATGAACATTCGAATATCAATGAAAATACGATAATTGAATCAGGTAATGTTAAATTCTTTGAACATATTTATCCATATAAAACTAGACATGAACAGTCTAGTGGGGAGTCTAAATAACTTTGAGATGAACCAAGTGAGGATGTACATAATGATGAGAATCCAAGATGTAGTACACGTTAAAGAACGTCAACTTCATTTGGATCGAATTTTGTAACATTTCTCTTAGAAAATGAGCCTCAAACGTTTAAAGAAGTGACGTCGCCGTCAGATTCATCCTTTTGGAAAGAGGCAGTTAATAGTGAGATTGATTCAATCTTAAGCAACTATACGTGGCAATTGATTTATCTTTCTCTAGGAAATAAATCTTTAGGTTCTAAATAGATCTTCAAAAGGAAAATAAAAGCGGATGGTACTATTGACAAATACAAGGCAAGACTTGTAGTAAAAGGCTTCACACAAAAAGAAGACCTTGATTACTTTGATACATACTCGCCTGTAACAAGGATAACATTAATGCAGATGTTAATTGCCTTGGCGGCGGTATATGATCTTGAAATTCATTAAATGGATGTGAAAACAACAGTCCTAAATGGAGAATATGAGGAAGAAATTTACATGGAACAACTGGAGGATTTTGTGGTTCTAGCAAAAGAAAATAAGGTGTGTAAACTTGTTAAGTCACTTTATAGACTAAAACAAGCACCTAAAAAGTGGCATGCAAAGTTTGACCAAACCATGTTGGCAAACGGGTTTAAGATAAATGAATATAATAAATGTGTTAACATTAAAAACACTCCAAATCACCAAGTAATTGTTTGTTTGTATGTACAAGACATATTGATCATCAGTAGAGACATTTCTGATATAAATGCTACAAAACGAATGCTCAAGAGCAAGTTTGATATGAAAGACCTTGGAGTTGCAGGTGTGATCTTAAGAATAAGAATCCATAGAACTCCACAAGGGTTGACATTGTCACAGTCTCATTACATCAAAAAGGTACTTGACAAATTCAAGTATTTGAAATTTGGTATTGCCAAGACTCCACATGAGCTTTGCACTTCAAAAGAATGAAGGCGAATATGACTCATAATTGGAGTACGCAAGAGTGTTGGGATGTTAAATATATATCATGAATTGTACACGATCAAACATAGCATGTGCTTTTAGTAAATTGAGTTGGTACACGAACAATTCCAATAAAACTCATTGGATTTTAATGAAAAGAGTTTTCGAGTATCTTAAATACACTTAAGACTATGCTTTACATTATAATAAGTATCCCTCGGTACTTAAATGATATAGAGATGCAAATTGGATCACTGGATATAACGAAGTAAAATTCACGAGTGGATATGTGTTTACTATCGGTAGAGAAGCGGTCTCTTGGAAATCATCCAAACAGACATGTATTGCTTGCTCCACAATGGAATCTGAATTTATCGCATTGGATAAAGCCGGTGAAGAAGCAGAATGGCTCCGCAATTTATTGGAAGATATTTCTTATAGGCCCAGACTATTGGTACCGGTGTGCATACACTATGATAGTCAAACAGCAGGAAGCATGATGTACAACGGTAAATCTCGTCATATAAGACGGAGATATAATATCATTAAAGAACTTCTCTCTAGTAGAATTATCACTGTTGACATTGTAAAGTCAAAGGATAATGTGTCGGATCCACTTACAAAAGGCCTATCTAGAGAAGTTAAAAGGACATCCAAGGGAATGGGTTTAAGGCCTAGGACAAGTCAGCATGGGGTAACTCTACCTAGCAGACTGGAGATCCCAAGAGTTAGGTTTAAGGAGATCAAACAAAGTTGTGTCTAATAGGTTCAACATTGTCAAATACCCAACCCATTTTCATGATATAGACAATGTTTAGTAAACAAGGATAAGACTTATGGAGTGAAGTCTTTTAATGATTATCTAAATTTGGCAGATTTGACCAAATAGTTTAATCTATATGATTAAACATTTAAAAATCATTTATGTAAGGGCGAAGTGGAAGCCGCTTCAAAGAAAATATTAGTAAAGGCCTATTCTATAAGCTCTCATGAAACCGGAATGTGTTCATGGCTGAAACGAACAAAATCGTCAGAACCATAAACAATAAAAAATTGGTTGTGTGACATGTATTGTCTAGGTGTACGTACTTTAAAGCTCGACGATTCAAAGATATCAAATCTACCCAGTGCATGTTCACTATGAAAAGTTCTAAGGAAAACTCACTTATCCAGATGCAATCAGTCTTTGCTTGATGATCACATACTTGTTCGTAAAGTTTTACAAAGAGTAGTCATTTCCCATTCATATGGGGATTGTTGGGTTCAATTGGTATGAATGGGAAATGAAAAGTTGCTCTGAAGGGACACAACTCTTCGATAAAAGACACTATTTCGGAAAAGATTTGACTATTTGGATGGTTGTAGCTGTTCGAAAAAGGCACACTCTTTCGAATGGATAGACATGACTGTTTAGAAAAGATACACCTTTTCGGTGAACCATTTCCACCTTTTGGAAGGAGCACTTAATGGCTATATAAACCTGTATTTTTTCACAGGTTTAGAACGAATTTTTCTGCACTTGAAAACATTTCTTATCTTCTAAAATACTCTGTGTGATCATCTAACTGTTGAGTGAGTTCGAAGATAATCCGATCGTTTGAGGTGCCACTACAGTTGGATTGTTATGGTTTTTTATCTTGGGAGGAAAATACCGCAACCTCAGGTACTCAAGGAAAATTATTTCCTTAAGGACACTCCGTGAATTAGGAGGACTTGGCTTTTTCTGCTTCATCTAATTTTCTTTAAAATACTGAAAACACACTTCTTTGAAAGATAGTTTTTTATCTTGTGTTGAAGGTGTTGAAAATTTCATAAGTGTTCTTGGTTTATTTTTGAACTTGTAATGAAGTTATTTTGCCAAAATATAGATTTTTGTGTACCCAAAGACAACAATTATAGACTATGTTAACTTCCAATTTTATACGTATGATGAAGGAACCACTGTGTCTCAATTCATGGACTATTTTTCTACTCAAAGATCAAATTTTGAAGCGGGGAAGATCTTGGCTAGCTTTGCCACGGATGGGAGTGGTGGATTATCTCCAGAAATGTATTCTTCACAGCCTGCAGTAAGCTTAAAAGTAAAGGAGAGTGAGCTGGAATATTTGTGTGGGGTGCTAATGATTCAAAATCAAATGGTTTCAAATATGAGAAGCAATTACAAGCATTACTGGCTATAGCCCAGTGCTTTCATCTCCTATGTAATAAATATTATAGTAGATATACAATTCTAAAAGCTATGCACCTCTTTGTTTGAACAAAATTCTGAGGATTTGAAACAATATATATACTCAGTAGTACTATCAGTTTATAAATATTCCACTATTTAAAAAAAAAGGCTAAAACCGACCACCAAAACCTTCCACCTGTGTAAGGTTTTTATAAAAAACCAATCACAAAAGTGACCAAAATCTGTGGTCGGTAAAGTTGTAGTAATTTTTCCAAAACCGACCACAAGTGGTCATTTTTTTAAAAAAATATATATACATATTTAAAATTTATTATTATTTTATTAAATTTAGAAAAAATTATTTTAGAGAAAAAAAACCTACCACAGGTGGAAAGTTTTTTATTAAATTAATTTAATAAACAACCGACCGCAAGTGGAAGGTTATTTATTAAATTAATTAATTAATTTATAAAAAAATCGACTACAAGTGGAAGGTTTTTTATTAAATTAATTAATTAATTTACTAAAAATTCGACCACTTGTGGAAGGTTTTTTATTAAATTAATTTATTAATTTATTAAAAAACCTACCACAAGTGGTAGGTTTTCTGCAAAAAAATAGTTGCAAAATCGACCACTTGTGGTTGGTTTTTCTAGGTATTTTTTCAAAAAAATAAAATTCTGAACCTAAATACAGCATATGCAACAACAACAATACAAAAATTCTTTCAAAAGTGTATAGGACATACAAAATGTCCAACAAAATATGAAAATACTACAACAATAGTTTCAAAGTACAACACATACAAAAATAAAAAACCTAAGAGTCACTATCATCTAATTCGTCATCGTTTTTCATATCATCATCCGTGCTGAAATCATCCAGGGGGCCCAGATCCTTTGCAGCCCGAATTGCATCACCAGGACACGGAGGAATATTCCCCGCAATCTGAATGAAACAGCTCATCTACTGTTGCAGCTTCTTGAATTGTGATGTTGTTTCCTTCTCCGTCTTCCTCTGTGTCTCTCTCTGTTCAACAATCTCTTGAGTGAGTTGAGAAATTGTATTTTGTAGGCTTTCAATCCTTTCTCTATCAACTGAAGAGTTAGAGCAAGAAGGGCCGGACGAACACCTAACATTATCGCCAAAAACGTTTTTGTGGTATCCAATCAAATGGTCTCTATTTGCAGGACCCACAACTTTTTCCCACAACTCCTCCTCTACATGTTGGAGTATTGGGTCACCCTGACTTTCAGGAGGCAGATTACTATTATACGCATCGAGAAGACACATATATTCGTCCTATATTCAAAGAAAGTTAATACTAAGAGTAAAAAAATATTAAAATAATTATAATTGAATATCAACTTCAAGAAAAAAAAATTTATTAATTCAGAATTCGTTACTTACATGGACAGCTTTTGCACGAGCTTCAACCCAGACATCTTCATGAGTCGGGTTCTTTTTTTATCACATGAGTCTCCTCGTATAACTCATATTGTGGTATTTTCCTACCCTTTTCGCTTTCCTGCATATGAAAAAATTATCAATGTTCAAATAATTAAAAATTTAAATATATAGAAACAAACAATTAAAACTGTAAAAGTTACATACCATTATTTCCATCACAACAAGAGTACTTCTGGATCCCGCAGTATGTAGGGAGCCACCCTTGGATGATGCCCGAGCTTTCTTACCTTTTCACTCAACAATTTGTATTTTTCGGTATTCCAATAGAGAAGATACAGTTGTCATGCGGATTCAGGAATCCACTTAGGTCTTACCGATTTCTTTCGGGCATATTTCAAGAGATTGTTAAATCTGGCTCTACATCTAATGAAAAAGTTTTTCTTTATACGAAATGTATTTACATCATCCCACCAGTAAAATTTCTACAACAAAAATATAATATTCAATCTTTTGTTATAACAAAATATAAATAAGTAGTCGATAAGTTAAATTATTACCTTAAATTCTTCAAACATTCTATCCCTGTCAAGTTCTGGAACCTTTTGCCAGCTGGTCCAGTAGCCGTTGAAGTGGCGAGTAATGCATATTCGCGCCTTTTTTCTAGCTCCACCATCTGGCCTAAACCTACAACAGAACATCAAACATTAATTTCATAGAGCATAGTATTATAGTAATGAAAAAATGAGCAACGTTATTATATTTAGAAATCTTACCTTTTCCCAACTGGAACAAGATAAATCCTCCCAGAATCATCTTTGTCTCCTAGCTACATAATAAGTGTTGGTGGATACACTGACATGGGTGGATCTAAAGCACCAGATGGAGTGCCTCCAAGCCGAAGATCCGACAACCCAATAGGAGTAGTACTAGCCATTCAATTGTAGTGACTCAGCAATTGCCTCCTTACAGGGTAGAGAAACTAGCTATGGTATTACCACCAATGGCTCCTTTACTACACTAACACTTTCTATGTCTAGTAAGAACCATGAAATGGATGATAATAACAAACACACAAAAATGAGCAACATTGATTCTAAGAATAGTGAGTTCAATAACACCACGACTCCAGGAGGTTTCTTTAAGTGACAACCCATCTTTTATTGTATTCCCTGCCAAAAAAAAAAATTTGAAATTAACAAAATTCAACAAACAGTTGCTAATAATTCTACATTTCTACTTGAAAAAAAAATCTCAGAAAAATGATTTTAAAAATCATAAAGTTATCTGAAATCAATAAGATGTAGCTAAAATTAATTACATTTTTACGTGATTTAGAGAAAACCCATCTCAAAAAGTCACTATTTAACTAAAAATTAACAAAAATCATACATAATCAGATTAATTAATTTAGAAAACTAATGTTAGCAAGACAACTTGATGAATAATTGGAAGCCAAAAAGAAATTTTACCAGGTCTTAACACATAAATTTCATGGTAGACATATACTACCATAAAATTTATGTACCTAAGACATAATAAGATTTTTCTGATAATGGAAAATGAAGGAGAAAAGGTTGGAGAATTTGGATCTCTGTATGCTCAAGAGGAAATAGTATTGGCCGTTGATTAGGGTATGTACATTAAACGGTTATGATGATAAGTGACGTGGATCGATAACATGGCAACAATTCAGCAATTGAGGTTCCAAAATTTGAATATCTTTTTTTCTGCTATTGTGGGAAATACAAATATGGGCGGGACTAATTGACCATTCCCGCTATGGATGAATAGCCAGACATTTGTTGTAAATTAATGGTCTTAATTCTTTTTGCCAATTTATTTAAAAAATATTTTTTATTTTAAGAAAGGTCAAATACATGGTGAGGTTCTTTAATTTGATATGAATTTTACTTTGATAACTAAAGTGGATGTTGTTCATTTTAAATACCTAAACCAGCTATCAACAGTGCCGTTTTGACACCTTTTTACACCAGTTCAAGCACGTGGGTTGCACTTTCTTCCAATATGGATTAATCGTTCAATTGATTTTTGGCACAACATACCCGGTGTATTCCCACCTAGTGAGGTCTGCGAGGGTAGAGTGTACGCAGTCCATACCACTACCTTAGGTGAATTATAGAGGTTGTTTCCGATAGACCTCCGGCTTAAAACCAATAACAATATAAGAAACACAATACATAAATGCATATAAACTTCTACAATATGCAAAATAAACTAACAACGCTAGCCACAAGATAATATTAGTGCCACAAGAAAATACTAAAACTATAAATCTGAAACCATAGACAACAATCAACACCCCGAACAAGAAACTCCAGACACAAATAAAGAACACTCCCCTACTGTTATTCCCACCCCCTAGCCCTCTACCCTAATCCGCATCCTCCACACCTTCCTATCCAGGATCATGTCCTTCGTAAGCTGTAACTGCTCCATATTATGCCTAATCACCTCCATCAAATATTTATTCGGCCTACCTTTACCCCACCTAAAATCTTTCATAGCCAGTGTCTCACACCTCCACACTGGAGCATCTGAACCCCTCCTCATTACGTGCCCGAACCAACGTAACCTCGTTTCTCGCATCTTGTCATCCACTGAAGCTACTCTCACCTTCTCTCGAATAATCTCATTTCTTACCCTATCTTTCCTAGTCTAACCACACATCGATCGCAACATCCTCATCTTCGACACCTTTAACTTTTGGATGTGAAATTTTTTAACTGGTCAACACGCCGCTCCATACAACATAGCTGGTCAAACCACCAACTTATTTTAAATCACCACATCAATATATACACCCATAATTAATTTTTTTCAAAAAATCGAAACACATAACAAGGAATCCAATGAATTAAAGCCACATAGTTTTTTATCAAATAATTATAAAAAAATCATCCCACAGCTATGGTGCTAATTCTACATTTATGCATTTCGTGTAATGCAAAGATGAATAAACCTCTACGTTACAAAGGAGATGAATATATTTATTCTAAATGTCCGTTCCAACATAATTATGTAACATGTAAATTAATTGTTCTTTAATACCATTAAGTCTTCTTCTTGTAACAACTCTTTCAAATCCTATATAAAAGATGTCTTTGGAGAAGATATAATACACCACAACAAAGAAATAAAGAAAACATCTTCCTTCTGTCCTCTGGTTCTTAAATTATTTTGGGCAATTAGTTTGGACAACCTCAAAACTTTCAGTCATGAGCGCACGTGTTTGAAATAGTTGTGGAACTTTAGGGAGCGACCAACTAGAAGAATTTGCACCGGAGTCGGACCGAAGTTGTTTTCAAGGCATTGACTTGCCACTACACAGTATTTGTGACTATTCTCTTACTGTTATTAAGTTCAATTTTATGTCAATATTTTAGTATTTTTTCCCAACAATTTGAAAGCAACTTTCTTACATATAATATTGATAAATGGCTTTTTCTTTGAATAAATTTTTTCTTAATTTGTCAAAACTTGAGTCATTGAACGAAAATAATTTTAAATGTTGATCAAAAAATTTTTGATTTTCTTAGAACAATCCGAAGTTGATTATGTTTTATTTAGTGATGGTTCTGACATTACTACTGGTTCTAGCACTATTATGGTTGTTGATGAATCTACTAAAAAGAAGATTGAAAAGGATAGAAAAAATGATAGAGGAGATATATTTAGTCATATGACTAATACTTTATTTGATTTATTTGTTACTTACAAATCTGTTAATGAAATATGAGATAATTTGCAAAACTCAAAATAAGGAGGACAAAATGATGTCGAAATTCATTTGCTGGGGGTGATGAAGTGATCATTGTAGTAGTACTCGAGGCGAATCTGGTAACTAACAAGATTGAGTGGGTGTTGGAGACAAGCGCTTCAAGGCATTTCTGTGTCAAAAAAGAATTGTTCCATGACTTTGTCGAGTCCAATGATGATGAGTGCATCTACATGGGTAACTCTACTACAGCTGGAGTTATTGGTAAAGAAAAATTTTCTCTGAAATTAACTCTGATAAAACATTAGTTTGTACCAATGTTTTGTATATTTTCTCCCCCTGTAGAAACTTAATTTCTAAAGCACTTCTCAACAAAGTAGATCTTAAATTTATTTTTGAAATTGATAAAATAATTATTTCTCATGGAGAAAATTTTGTTGGGAAAGAATAACTTGGTGGGGACTTATTTATACAGAACACTATTCAAGATATTGTCAACAATGCAAGCATTTCTAATTCTGCTTATATTGTTGAGTCTATTAATTTCTGGCGTGGTAGATTAGGTCATGTTAATATTGCTTCAACTAAAAGACTTGGAAAAATGAAATTGATTTCTGGAGTAAATTTGTGACTATTCTCTTACTTTTATTAATTTTAGTTTCATATCAATATTGTAGTATTTTTTTCAACAACAACATCTTCCCTACCCAACCTTTTTTGAGCTTAACCACCATTAATGGAGGTTGAATTTTTCAAGAATGATAAACATACCTCCTCATTCTCTAAGGATGATAAATCTGGATTAATAGCCTTATGAAATTCAAACATATGACTAAAAAAATGGAGGAGGAGGAGAAGGCCATTGTTCAATTAGAAAATTAACTAATAGAAGAAAACATAAATACGATTGGGAGTTACTCATAAGAAAACACAGATACTTTACTGGATGGGTGCCTGGAAGTGAATCTTTGCAGATCAAAATGTATTTTAATAAATTCTTTAAGAGTTAATTATCATATTGATACAATAGTTTACTCTTCTTTTTTGAATTAGGAACTCAATTTAAGAATTTTTTTTCATACACAGATTTTTAGAGAAAATATTTTTAGAAGTGATATGAAAAAGATATTAAAATGAATTATTATCTAAGAGATAGAGGGTGTTTGAAAGTACCATTAAAAGAGTTTGAGCTTAAAAATGGTGGAAGATAATGGGATTAAAAAATAGAAAAGAAGAAGATAAAATTAAATAAAAAGGGGGCTAAAATAAGGTTGTCACGCACCAAAAGGCAAGTGTAGAGCACTCACTTTGCCATGTCAGAGAAAGGTGTCAAAATGATACAATTGGTGGCTAGTTTAGGTGTTTAAAATGAAAAACATCTACTTTAGGTGTCAAAGTGAAAGTCCGTGTCAAGTTGAGGGGCCTAATAATGTGCTTGGCCTTTAAAAAAAATTATTAAACAAACTTTTTGTTGCATGGTCAGATGTGTCACGATCCAAAAACTAAGGTCCATGATGACACTTGTTGCAGCGAACCTTGACAAGTAAGACTATCACCCAAACTGATATACAAGAGAAAAATACAATAATAATCCCAAGGAAAGACTTATAGAACAAAGCCGAACCACATAGATATAATAAAAATGAAAAGAAACATACCAATAATGCCACAACTCCCAAAACTTGGTGTCACAGTGTAAGAACTGCTAATACAATCCATGAATCAAATACATAAGAAATCAAAATGGAATAACTTTGTCTTCGAATACTACTTAAGAAATAGTCTAATATAGAAAGATAGAAGTGAACTCCAGACGTATGAAATCCAACTGCAACCTTGAATAACTTCGAAGGCGCCCTAATCAACTAGTGTGAGGCACACTCGAACTAGGATCTGCATTGAAAGGGTATAGTAGCGGTGAGTAGGTCCACTTGTACTCAGTAGGTATTATAGGCCGATCGAGCAAAGTAGAAAATAAATCATGCAAAAGGACATAGTAAGGACATGTCACCGGCAATCAGAAAATATCCCACAGCGATAGCCCGCACCACTTACACTAATAGTTCTATAATACTCACATTTATTGTAACAAATGCCAAAAAGGGATACAACTATACATTATACCACATACAAATAGAGAAAAGAAGAACAGACATATACGAGAACATCAAGTACAAGTAAAGAAATCTAGAACAATTGTATAGGTAATAAGTGAACACAGAAATACAATCACTACACAAGCATAATAAGGTAAATACAATGAAAATAATGATGATGATGATGTAATGTACGAGACTATCGCACAACCTTCGTATAGACCTACAGAGCTAAAACATTCCGACATAGGACCCGTGGGGGTTCATCAACCCGTATACAATTCATATTCATATCTCCCCCAGCACATCCCTTGGGGAGGGTTTCTTTTAAGATGCCATGTTTTTTGTCAAAAAAAGTCAGTGCTTTCAGTATTTCCACAGTGGTACCAATGTTTCATGAATGATTATAATATGAGGATGAAATGCTCACAACCAATCAACATGAGTATTTCCATATCCAACCAAGTAAACCAAATATCCACTTAATTTTTCACCCATCCATGTAATCCAACATGATTCACATGCCAATAGAGTATGATACATCCCACTATACATTTGATACCACACTAGGCTTTCTCAATAGCAACATATAATCAATTTCACATATAATCATTTTCATATGTACAAGGACAACAATATCATATAAAACCCCACATGGTGACACATAGCAAATAATGTTCCAAAACCACCAAATACATCAACATATAAGCCTCCACACAGGCAAACCACAATAAACTTATCAATTTTTATGATTATTTTCCACACCTTTAACATGACTCTATATCAACATTAACCACCCATCCCAATATGAAAGAAGTAAAGTCATAACCTACCTCAAATGCTGAAAACAGATTCACAAACCTTCGATCTAAACCCTTAATCCCCATGAATGGACCAAAAATCAAATAAAACATAAAATATAGAATCTATGCATCAAAACAAAGCCAACGATATCCATATTTTCTATTTTCAAGTCGGGGTCAAAACGGACTTCCAAAATGATTTTTTTTTAAAAAAATAGGCAAAATCATAATTTTATTTTAAAAATATGTCCTCATAATTTTAGGAGTCTACATCTGAATACTCAAGCGAAAATGAGTTAAAACGAGGTCCAAATCGAAGAAAAATCAATTTCAAGCTTTACCGGGTAAAATCCCCGAAATCAATTTTAAAAATCAAGAATTGAAGTTTTTTTGAAGATGAAATTGATAGAAAGATAATAATAAAAAGATTTAAAACTTACCCAAGAGAAAATGGGTTGAAATCGGGGTTTAAATCGAAGAAATACAATTTTGGACCTTCCAAGCTAAAATCTCCAATTTTCACTTTGATCCATGTTAAAACAAGAAATGGAGGATAAAATTAGAGTAAAGTAGTTGAAATAGGTGTTTAGAAGCTTACCCAAGTTTAGAAATGGAAGAAATTGTTCAAAAGTATAAAATTCTAAGCTTCAAGTCTCAAAAATGAGGAAAAAATGGCAAAACATAGGTATATATGGGGTTCACGTCTCCGCGAACCCCTCAGAACTCATTCGGAATCCCGTGAATGCAAACGAAATATGCTATCCTATCAATTTTAATTCTCTAAGCTCAATAGCAATATCAGATTTTCGGAAAAACATTATTTTTACAAAGTTGACCCCAAAACTAAAATCACAACTTTCTGAATCGAGGATCAAAATGAGATTTAAAATCCATAAAACCACATCAACCATGTTACCATCCTAAAATCAACATTTAAGATTTGCTGACATAGTCCATTTTGCCATTCATTGCACGGATCAAAAGATATCAATTGAATCAACTATAGGCTCTCAAAGCCGCCAAAAATCATAAAATCACATAAATGACACCAAAATGCCTCAGAAACTATGTCAATCATCCCTACACCCCAAATATACCACAACACAACTACGGGAATGGATAGAATAGTCAAATCACACAGAAACACATTCACATATTTCATCAAAATTCAGGATATTACATTATCCATCACTAAAAATCTAGTTCATCCACGAACTAAAGGCAAGAGAAATAACTAAATCAACAAAGAGCTGGGGATAAGAACCACACATATTAGACTCGGCCTCCCAAGTAGCCTCATCTACATGTCAATCCCTCCACTGAACCTTAACCACAAGAATAACTCTAGAGCGCAACTGTCTAACATCCCTAGCCAATATGGAGATCGGTTCTTCAACAAAAGACAACCTCATCTGACTTAATCAACTCCCAATGAATGACATGAGATTTATCCAGAATGTAGCGGTGAAGCATGGAAACATGAAATACTGAATGAACAACTGATAAAACTCATAGTTCAAAGAATCTTAAGTGAGCCAATATAGATGGGGCTAAGCTTACCCCTCTTCTCAAACCTCATCACACCCTTCATCGGTAAAACTCAAAGGAAAATGCAATCCCCAACACCAAATCTCAAGGCACGAGGTCTATGACCAACAAAGGACTTCTTCCTAATCTGAGCCGCTCGAAGTCTATCCTGAATGATCCGAACTTTATCCAAAAGCTCACGAAGAAAGTCTGTACCTCGAGGTCTAACCTCAGAAACTCAAACCAACATACTGGAGAGCGACAATACCTACCATATAATGCCTCATAAAGAGCGATATTAATGTTAGAATAGTAACATCATTATACGCAAACTCCACCAAGGCTAAATGTTGCTCCCACGGGCCACTAAAATCCATCACACAAGTGCTAAGCATATCCTCCAAAACTTGGATAGTCTACTCTGACTGACCATCAATCTAGGGGTGAAATGCAGTTCTAAGATCAGCCCGAGTGCGTAACTCATCCTGAAAAGTCTTTCAAAAGTATGATGTGAACATATAACCTCGCTCTACAATAATAAACACTAGCACCCATATAGTTGCATAATCTCACGAATGTAGATACGGGCCAACTCTCAATACTAAAAGAGACCTGTACCGAAATGACATAAGAAGACTTGGTCAATCGATCCACGATGACCCAAACACTATCAGAACCATGCGAAGTGCGAGGAAATTCGGTCATGAAGTCCATAGTGATTCATTTCAGGGATGGGTAATTTCTGAAGTAATCCACCAGGTTTCAAATGCTCGGCCGTCACCTGCTGGTAACATAGGCAATGAGCTTCAAAGTACAATACATCCTTCTTCATACCACCCCACCAGTAATGCTGCCTCAATGTATAATACATTTTAATCACTCTCGGGGGGATGAAATACCTGGAACAATAGGCCTCTTTCAAAATCAATCTAATCCAGTCACCCACTCATGGCATACAAACTCTGCCCCTAATTCTCAAAACACTATCAGAATTAAGCGAGGCTTCTTTATCCTCACCATTCAACACCTTATGTCAAATCAACCTCGACCCACCATCATCAAACTGGTGAGTTTGAATCTGCTCTATCAAAGAAGACTTAGTCTCAACAAATGCCAAAACACACCCAAGTGTCAAAATATCAAGCCAAACCATCTAGATAGCTAAAGACTGAACCTTTAAGGTCAAAGGCCCCTCCTAGGTCAAAAGATGCGCCAAGCTACCCATGCTAGTCGGCTTTTAGCTCAAGGAATATGCAACCACATTATCCTTATGTGGATGATAGATGATAGTCAAGTCATAATCCTTAAGCAGCTCAAGCCAATGGTGTTGCCTCATACAAAGATCTCACTGGGTGAAGAAGTACTGAAGGCTACGATGATTCGAGAAAATCTCACAAGGGAATCGACATAAGTAGTACCTCCATAACTTTAAAGAAAATGCAACCATGCACAACTCCAAATCATCGATAGGGTAATTCCTCTCATAGCGCTTAAACTGATGAGAAGCATATGCAATCACCTTTCCTATTTGAATCAACACATCACCTAACCCAACACTTGAAGCATTACAAAAGATAATAAATTCCACGCCCTCATTGGGTAAAGTAAAAATAGGAGCTGAAGTCAACAAATCCTTGATCTTTCAAAAGCTCTCTTCACAAACATCAAACCAGTAAAAAGAAACCTTCTTCTGAGTCAACTTAGTCAATGGAGTTACGATAGATGAGAAACCCTCAACAAAATGCCAATAGTAACCTACCAAGCCAATAAAACTCCAAATCTCAATGGGCAAAGTAGGCCTAGCCCAATCATGAACCGCTGCAACCTTGACTGGATCAACCATAATAACCTTCTTAGTCACACATGGCCCAAGAAAGAGACAGATTCTAACCAACACTCACACTTGGAAAACATAACATATAGAACTTCTCATCCCTTAACCTCAGAAGCATAATCCGTAGATACATTTCATGATCGACCTTGCTTTTGGAATAAACAAAGATATCATCTATAAATACAATAACAAAAGAGTTGAGATACGATTGTAATACACATTTCATCAACTCCATAAATGTGGCAGGGGAGTTATCAATCTAAAGGACATGACTAAGAACTCATAATGATCATATCAAGTTCGAAAAGTTATCTTCAGAATATCCAAAGCTCTAATCCTCAACTGGTGATACCCGGATCTTAAATCAATCTTTAAAAACACCACGACACCCTGAAGCTAATTGAACAAACCATTAATATGAGGAAGAAGATGCTTATACTTAACTGTCACCTTATTTAACTGTCGATAATCAATACACATACGCATAAATCCATCCTTCTTCTTCACAAAAAAAATAGACGCACCTCAAGGTGATACACTAGGTTGGATAAATCCCTTATCCAACAACTCCTGCATCTAATCCTTAAACTCAATTGGGGCCATCCTATAAGTAAAAATAGAGATAGATTTGGTGCCTAAATCAACATCAATGGCAAAGTTAATATCTCAATTTGGAGGCATACCAGGCAAATCCGTAGGGAACACGTACATAAACTCACAGGCAATACGAACAGAATCCAAAAAGAAGGTAAAACAATAATAGTATCAAGAATACATGCCAAATAAGACAAATATCCTCTCTAAAATATTCAACAAGCCTGAACATAAAATATAACCCTCTTCACACCTAAATAAAGTGCACCCTTCTAAGCTATCCTTGGCACACCCGGTGAAGCTAAAGTCACGGTGTTAGCATAATAATCTAGGATAGCATGGTAAGGAGCCAACCAATCCATACTCAAGACCACATTGAAATCAACCATATCTAAGACAAGAAAATCTACCCAAGTCTCACACCCAACAAAAGTCACAATACAAGATCTGTACACCTGTTCCACTACTAAAGAATCTCTTATATGGGTAGATACATAAATAGGCATGGCAAGAGGCTCATTAACATAATCAAAACCCAAAATATCCAGACACATAGGAAAATGTTGATCCCAGATCAAATAACATAGATGCAGATCTGAAATAAACTGTAATCACAATATCAAAAGCCTTTGCCTCTCGTTTGACGGGTATAGCATAGCACTGTCCACGACCACCAACTGCCTGAGTAGCTCTACAACCATCACCGTGGGCACTACTACTTCTACCTCGCGCACCTTTGGTAAAACCTCTACCTCTCACAGCTAAAATAAGTGTAGCTCTAAACACACGAAGGGGACAATCCTTGGCCAAATGGCCCATCTCATCACACACGTAGCAAGATCCGCGACCCGACTCAATAGAAGAAGGTACGGTTGGATCAAATGGTCACCCTGAACTACTGAACCAAACAACCCACTACCTAAACTCTAAAAGAATGCCTACACTAGTCCACCATGATAACTACAAAAACCTCTGGAATATCTACCTCGAGAAGCCTGACCTTTGAACTCACATAAATTGTGTATCTTCTTGGCACCTCCCTGAGATACTTGCAGAATACCCTCAGTCATCTTAGCATGATCCACTATACTTTGAAAGGACACTCCAAATACAACCATTTGAGACGTATCGAATTGAAGAAAGATATCCAAACCCTTCACAAACCTTTGAATCTTCTCAGACTCGGTAAAAATACTGGTATAAAAATATCTAAACAATGCATAAAAGTATGCCTCATACTCCAACAGTCATGGAGACCTTCTCCAGGTGATTAAACTCATCTTTCATTCGATCCCTCAAACTATAAAACATGAACTTCTCCAAAAAGGCATCGACAAACTAATCCCAAGTCATCTCGTAAGAATTAAGAGGTCTGCAACTAACCAACGACCTTCACCAATCCCTAGCAGCATCTCTCAATTGATAAGTAGTATAAGTGACACCATACGACTTAAGCAAATCCAAATTATGCAAGTTCTCATGAAAGTCAATCAGGAACTCATAAGCATCATCACCTACAACACCATTGAACTAGGGGGACGAAAATGAGTTAATCTCTTAAACCTCTTCTAATCCTTAAAAAACATAATTGTACTCACAACAAGAGAAGGCATGGTGAATTTGACAGGCTGGGATCCCGCCTAGGGAATAACATAGATGAAGGATGAGCTCCCGACCTCAGAATACCATACTCAGATACCGGCGGTAAAATAGGAATAATACTCAAGGTTAGAGAAGTACCAAGAGTAGAAGCAGGTGCAACTGGAGGATCCACACTCGAGACTAGGGAAACACTCGACATAACCAAAGAAGAATCCTTCAAATGGGTTAACAAGAGAACCAAAAAGCCCTTCAACACTGGGGTAGAAAGAACTCAGCGTAACTGAAGTAGGACCCACAACTCCAACATACTCAACACGGGGCTCAGGGAAAAGTCCCCTAGCACTCCTCCTGGATGAATCTGATCCACGGGCCTGTCCACTCTCTCGAATCCATCCATAAATCGAGGCTCGCCCTCCGAGTGAAGGCTCTATATCTTCACTCTCGTAAAACCTAGTCAACACCATCTATAAAGAAAGAGTCAAACACAACTCAAATCACAAGGTATAAAAGATATTCTCGCATAAGGGATAAAATGAGGAAAGTTTCTTAAAGACATCGTATAGCCTCTCGAAGATAGATACGAACGTCTATGTGCCAATTTGTGAGACTCTGTTAGACATCCCGTTCTTAAATCTTTGTTAATAATGACCCTGGCTGCTCAGATACTAATTTGCCATAACCCAAAAATCAAAGGTCATTATGGCACTTGTCGAGGCGAACCTTGACAAGTTAGCCTATCACTCAAACTGATGTTCAAGGGTAAAAGACAATAATAACCCCAAGACAAGGCTTCTAAAACAAAGACGAACTACATACATATAATAAAAATAGAAAGAGACATAACCAATGATGCCATAACTCCCAAAATCTGGTGTTATAGTGTAAGAACTACTAATACAATCCATGAATCAAATACATAAGAAATCCAACAAGAACAACTCTGTCTAGGAATGCTAGTAAAGAAATAGTCCAATATAGAAAGATAGAAATGAACTCCAGATGCATGAAATCCAACCGCTGCCTTGAATAACTTTAAAGGTTCCTGAATCAACTACTGTGAGGCATATTCGAACCAAGACCTGCATCGAAAGGTTATAGTAGTGTAAGTACGGTCCACTTGTACTTAGTAGGTATGATGGTCTGATCGAGAAAAGAAGAAAATAAAGCATACAAAAGTACACTCTAAGGTCACGTCACCTACAAACTAAAAATATCTCACAATGGTATCCCACACCACTTGTACTAATAGTTTTATAATACTCATATGTATTACAACAAACACCAAAAAAGGATACAAGTATACATTATACCACATACAAGTAGAGCAAAGAAGAATAAACATATATGAGAATATCAAGTACAAGTAAAGAAAGATAGAACAACTGGATGGGTAACAAGTCAACATAGAAATACAATCACTACACAAGTATAATAAGGTATATAAAATGAAAATGATGATGATGTAATGCACGAGGTAGTTCCACAACCTCCGTATACACCTACGGAGCTAAAGCTTCCAGGCGAAGGACCCATGGGGGGTTCGTCAACCCATATACAATCCATATCCATATCTATATCCTCTCCCCAATACATCCCTAGGAGGGTTTTTTTAAGATGTCATATTTTCTGTCAGAAAAAACCAGTGTTTTCGATATTTCCACAGTGGTATCAATGTTTCATAAATGAGTATGATATGAAGATGAAATGATCACAATCAATCAATATGAGTGTTTTCATATCCAACCAATATACCAACCAAGTGAGCCAAATATCTACTTAATTTTTGAACCATCCATGACATCCAACACGATTCACATGCCAACAGAGTTTGAATACATCACAATATACAATTGATTCCACTCTAGGCTTTCTCATTAGGAACATATAATCCTTTCACATATATAACATCAACAATATCATATAAGACCCCACACGATCACACATAGCAAATAATATTTTAAAATCTCCAAACATCAATATATAGGCCCCCACAAGGGCACAACACAATAAGTTTATCAATTTTCATGATTAGTTCTCACACTCTTAACATAATTTTGTATGAACATTAACTATTCATCCAAGTCTGAAAGAAGTTAAGCCATAACCTACCTCAAATGTCGAAAATTAGTCTGCAAGCCTTCGATCCAAACCTTTACTCCCCATGAATGGACCTGAAATCAACTAAAACATGAAAATATAAAATCAATGCATCAAAACAAAGCCAACGATAATCATATTACCTATTTTCAAATGGGGTCAAAACGAACCCCCTAAATGGATTTTCAAAACAGAAGGGCAAAATCATAATTTTATTTTAAAAACATATTTTTCATATTTTTAGGGGTATACATCTGAAAAATTAAGCAAAAAATAGTTTAAAATGAGGTTCAAATCAAAGAAAAATCAATTTCAAGCTTTATTGGGTAAAATCTCCGAAATTGATTTTAAAAATCAAGAATTGAAATTATTTTAAGATGAAATTGATAGAAAAGTAATAATAACAATAACAA
Organism: Capsicum annuum; assembly: GCF_002878395.1. Classification (NCBI taxonomy): domain Eukaryota; kingdom Viridiplantae; phylum Streptophyta; class Magnoliopsida; order Solanales; family Solanaceae; genus Capsicum; species Capsicum annuum. Next base: position 226,917,826 of record NC_061121.1, on the reverse strand, counting down.
TAATAATAATAAGATTAGAAACTTACCCAATTGAAAATGATTTGAAATTCGGGTTTAAATCGAAGAAATACAATTTTGGGCCTTCCGAGCCAAAATTCTCAATTTCCACTTTAATCCATGTTAAAACAAGAAATAGATGATAAAATTAAAGTAAAGCAATTGAAATAGGTGTTTAGAAGCTTACCCAATCTTAGAGATAAAATAAAATGCTCAAAAGTGTGAAACCCTAAGCTCTAAGTCTCAAAAATGGGAGAAAATAACAAAACATGAGTAGATATAGGGTTCAAGTCTCTGCGGACCCCTTGGGATTCAATCGGAATCCCGTGAACGCAAGAAAAATATGTTGTCCTACAAAATTCGATGCTCAAAACTCAATGGCGATATCAATTTTTTCAAAAATATCATTTTCACAAGTTGACCCTCTAAATCCAAAATCATAACTTTCCGAAGTGAGGATCGAGATGAGATTTAAAATCTATAAAACCACACCAACCATGTTACCACCCTCAAATAGATGTTCTGGATCTATTAGCATAGTCCATTTTGTCATCCATCACACGGATCAAAAGGTATCAACTGAATCAACTATAAGACTCTCAAAGCCGCCAAAAACCACAAAATCACATAAATGGTATCAAAATGCCTCGTAAACTGTGCTAATCATCCCCACACTCCAAAAAAATATTAAAACTCAACTACAAGGAGAGGTAAAATAGTCAACTCACGCAGAAACACATATTTCATCAAAATTCAGGTCGTTACAAAAATTTACGAGCATAAATATTTTTCCTACGAGGAATAAGTTAAGGATATTTCAAGATAGTAAACTTATTCAATTTTTCACGTGCTACTTTATATACAAATATTAGAACTTATCATTGATGGATAGCAAAAGTTCTTTCCAACTAAGTTTTACATGTAATAAAAATTCAAAATCAAACAATTTGGAAGACACTAGGCGTAATCTCATAAGAAGTAACTTAGCTTTAGGTTTTGAGCCCATATTGTGGTCTTACCTTCTCAGTTTGTACTCCCCTCGTCCCAATATTTATGATATTTTTTTAATTTCACAGTTTAAACTAGTCTGTTGTTAATAATACTTCATTAGTATGTCATTTTTAATGTTCTGAATTGTCAATTAGTGTGAAATAGTACCTTTATACAAAATTTTCAAATAAAAAAAGAATTTATTTCAAAAAATTGAAGAGTTTCTATCCAAATTCATAGTCAAACAATTGAAATTAGAATTACGTCAATTTGTAGGTAGTACTTTGTGAATATCGTTAATATTTGGCTTAAGTCATTGATAGACCCTTGAACTTATTTCGAGATTTCACTTGGACCCCTCAACTTACCATGTACCTATGAACACTTTAACTATTCAAAATTCATTCTTAGTAAACACAAACTGTTGGCATGATAATAAAAATATTTTTTACTTTCTTGAGGTGCGTGAACTAAATTTATTAAGTATTTTTTCAACTTTTACACCTAATTTTTTTTTTAAAATGATTTTTTTAATCATCTTCTCCACATATATCTTCTATCATCGTCTCCACCCAAAACGCCACTCTCTCTCCCCCTCTTCCTCCCTTTCTATTCAATTTTTTTTCTAAATCATCTTTTTTTTTGTTTAAATTTCTTGTATTAGTTCGTAGAAAAGAGTGTTGGAAAATAGTGGTAACACACCAATAACAATATTATTAAACTGTTCACTAAAATATAACAACAATAATAGCAATATAATCACATATATAAGTCTAACAATTTGAGAAAAACCTAAAATAAGCTAGCATACTAATACCAAAATCGTAGCTATCTCCGGCCATTATGGCCACCATAGCAGGTGGGACTATCCCACCGGATAATAGTAACATTCGGAGTATTTAGAAAAAGTAATTAGAACATTCAAAAAGGAGATTGTATTACGAAATATGCAAATCTATTGAATCCTAGAGTGGCGGATACTAATAATATTAGGGTTCCTCCTAAACCTATTATTATACTGCATAGAGAGCCTACAATTACGTGAAAATCATCAGAAGTGCAAAATCTTATCATGCAAGAGAATCTACAATATGCTATCATTGGTAAATTCTCATATGATAAGCCACATATCTAAGTTTTACGTAAAATTATTCCATCTCAATGTCGAATCAAGGGTCAATGTACAATTGGAGTTTTGGATGAAAGGTATGTATTATTAAGGCTGGAGATGTTTGAGGATTATATTCAATTATTATCGACTGTAGCTTTTTACATTGGATCAATGGATAAATCCTGGTAGATGAGGACATTGAAATGGGAACCATGATTTGAACCAAATATTAAAACCACAGTTTCAGTAGCTTGGATCTCAATGCTAGATCTACCTCCGAATTTTTTTGTAAGGAATGCAATATTTTCTATTGCTTCAGCAGTTGGTAAATCTCTTACAGTTGATATGGCTACTAAAAATTACACTAGACCCAGTTGTGCATGAATGAAAGTAGAGGTTGACTTAGTAGCAAAAATACCACAAAGGATTCGAATTAATGAACAGAATGAAGCTACAGGTGAAATCAAATCCAAATGGGTCCAAATCCAGTATGATTATATACCAAAGTATTGTACATAATGTTGTTTACAAGGACATGATGAAGAAAGTTGATGGAACAAACATCCAGAATTATATGACAAACTAAATGAGGAAAATAAGGAGGCAAAACCAAAAATAAATGGTAGAGAGAATAACATGCAAATGAAGCAATCACATAACCAGAATAATACAAGGAAAGAAATCACTACTAATCATCAGTGGCTTATAAGGAAAAATAGATATAAGAAGGATAGATTTAGTCATATTTTGGGTGAGGTGGATGAGAATAAAGAAAAAGAGCTGGAGATATCAAATGCATTTGCAGCTTTAGAAGATGCAGACAACAAGAATAAAAACTGCAAAGATAATGTAGTAAATGTTGAAACTGACAAACAAGAAGGGGGAGATAAGATTAGCACAAAAGATTGGGTTACTAGAAGTATTGGAAAAGGTACAAAAGTTAGTCAAGAGGTTAAGGTAACAGAAGAAAAGAAAATAACTCAGGAGGCAGTAGATAGTGATGCAAAGGACTAAAGAGTAAATAATAGTATTGAAGGTCAGAATAGAGTAGAGGAGCAAAGCAAGTTAAGCAAAATCATGGATCAAAGTAATGATAGTAGGAAAGAGAAGATAACACAAAATGATAGAAATCAGTGTGTACAGGATGGGGAGGATAAGCAGAGTTTAGATAGGGGAAGTATAAACAAGACAGCTAAAAAATTGCAACTGTAGGTGTATGCTGAAGAGTTAAAGGAGTTGATTTTATTAGAGGGGATCACACCCATAGCAATGTAAGTACAAAATTTTCTAGAAAGTAGTAATCAGACAAAGAAAGACCTTGATGAGAATGATTTTGGAAAAAACATCAATTGAGTGGCTAAAACAGCAGATCTATCACCTAAACAAATAGAGGCTTTAAAGGAGAAGCAAGAACGAACAAAGAAGAAGAAAAAGAGTGGTACTACAAGTGTAGCAGAGGCTAAATCACCAATAATGCATACAAACAGTCATACAGCTAAATCAAAGTCCAAATAAATGCATTAATTTGGAACATAAGGTCAGTTAACACCTAACAGGCCTTTACTAGACTAATAATAATGCAAAGAAGATACCGGTTTTACTTTGTTGGACTTATGGAAACTTTTCAAGATGGTCAGCATATTGAGGAATATAGAAGGAGGCTGGGTATGAAATATGTTGTACTAAATGAATTTGGAAAGATTTGGGCTTTTATGGAAGAGAATGTGGAGTTTAGTATTGTGAAAGATGAAGAGCAGCAATTAACTCTGAAAGTTGCCAATCAAAATACAGGTATTTCATTGTTGGTTACTTTAGTGTATGCTAAATGTAATGCTAATGAGAGGTTGTTACTATGGGATACCTTAGCTGATTTATCAGATACATATCAAATATCTTGGTTAATAGGAGGTAATTTCAATGTAATAAGAAGTGAGGAGGAAAAGTTGGGGGGATACCTGTTACTTTTAATGAAAAACATAAACTTTGGTGGACTTTCAAGACTACAAAGTCAATTTGGAGGGATTAAATGTTCAATAAATATTGAAAAAAGGAGCATCCAAAACTAGTAATGTGGACAGGTACAGGTGGATCACAAGTGTGGAAGAATATGCTAATGGCTAGAGATTTGGTAGAGCATTAAGTTGTATGGCAAGTGAAGCGAGAAAATTCTGACATCTAGTTAGATAACTGGACTGGACATAGAGATTTATATTCTACAATGGAAGGAGGCAATGAGGAGAAAGGACAGTATAAGCAGGTAAAAGACTTGCTAATAGATGGTACTTGAGATGAACAGTTGATTAGAACATTATTCACAGAAGAGATGGCAGATCATGTTATTAACAAAGTGTTTCCCCCATCAGATAAAGAAGATGTTTGGCCTATATGGAGTATTGAACCAAAAGGTTTATTCACAGTAAAATCAGCTTGGCAGTATATAAGGAATAGGGAAGGGATAGACAACACATTCAAGAGGATATGGGTCAAAAGTTTACCTTTTAAGATAAGTTTTTTCATGTGGAGGCAGTGGAGAAGAAGAATTCATATGGATGACACAGTTAGAAAATGGGGGATGCAGGTTTCATCTAAGTGCTGGTGTTGTGATAACCTAGCAGTGGAAATAACTGCTCATGTCTTCAGGAATTCTTTTCATGCTAACAGGACTTGGTCCTACTTTTCTTCTTTTGCAGGTATTCATATTCACAATTTAACTCTAAGGGGAACAATTCTAAGATGGTGGAATGCTAAAGTAAAAGGGAGAGAACAACCATACTACTTTACTCTACCTAGTATGATTCTATGGGAGTTGTGGAGGAGAAGGAACAGGAAGAAACATGAAGACAAGGAAACTACAGGATTGAGGATCATATATAATGTTACCAGGAATCTTAGAATGCGGTTGGAGGTCAGAAATCCAACATTAGAATTCCCAACAAAGTGGCCACAAATAATTGGAGAATTTGGCAAGTTGAAAACAAAAGTAAAGGCTATTACAGTACTATGGAAGACACCAGAGGAGGGCTCAGTAAAATAGAACACAGATGGAGCTGTGAGAGGAGAGGAAGGAGGAAGTTCATATGCTTTTTGTTTGAGGGATGAGAATAGTGATGTTTTTTTTTGCTAAGGGAGAACCACAACACAATCCAGATGTTAGCAGAGGCTAATGTAATATTATATGTAGCTAAGTATTGTTCACAATCACAGCACAATAAGACTATTATTCAGATAGACTCACTACTCATGCAGAAGGTGTTGACAAATGAATGGCATTGCCCATGGAACATAGCAAATACAGTCAAGCAGATACACAGATTCATGCAAATCAAGCAAGTACAATATTAGCATATCTATAGGGAGGGCAACCAATTAGCAAATCATCTAGCCAACTTAGCCATAGACACAAATACTTTCACCATCACAAGTTACCAGTAATTAGAGAAAAGAGGAAAAGCCATATTAAACAGTGACAAATGGCAAAGTCCATACTTGAGGATCATACAAGCTAAATGATAAGGGGTAGGAGGACATTCTAGCTTAATAGTTTACGTAATTTATATACAGAATTCTGCAGCATTAAAAAAATTGCATGTACTATTCATATGCTATTACAGTCAACAAAAATATTTCTTAGCACCATGGAAGGGTAGATGGATTAGATGGAGCTTTATAAATCGGAGATGGGGGTGACTAGTTGAATATTTGTAAGTCCAAGCAATTCTCTTTCTTCAGCTCTAGCACATCTATGGATTACAAACAAGAGAAAGTGGATTCAATTTAATCAGATCCAGGAAATATGAAGGGAAACAAGAAGAGGGTATCATACTCAGCTGTTATAGCATATCTCATAAAACCAGATCTCTCATAGTTACAGAAAAACCTTTATATTTTCTCAACTATTGAAGGATACAGCTACGGAGAAGAGAGCATTAATATTTAGCTGAACAGGGAAATCAAAGAGTAAATACTCAAGGGAAACTTTGTACTTACTTCTGCAAGCTGAAGGCTAAAGGAAATCAAGATAAAAGAGATGCAATATCAATCATCCAAAGCATCATTAAAGGGAGGGCCAGATTCAAGAAAGGAAGCACTAGTGTAAAAGGTGGTGGAGTTGAGATGAGGATTAGAAAACTAAAATATTTTTGGAAACACTACTCTTTCTATTTGTTAATATTTAGTATTTGGGTTGGGCCGGGTATGGTGAATAGTGGTAAGCTGATGGTTTGTTGTATGATGGGTTGGTCCATTATGTGATGATTATCAATAAAATGCAAAATTAAACAAAAAAAAAAGAAATATAATCACATAATAATGTATAATAATATTACTACTACAATAGTAATATTATAATCAATATAATAATCCTGATATATTATAACAGTAATAAAATTAATTATTAGCAAGTCAATGATATTAAATATTAAATAAACATTACTACGATATTATTGCAAGTGATATATTATTTATACTTGAGTAGTGCTATGCACTATCCTAAGAAACTATTTCAGCATTGTGAAATATTTCTCCAAGATTAAACAAGCACTTTCCTAATTAATTAGAGGGCATTCGGGATTAAATAAGTCTTTCCTAATTAATCAGAGAATACAGGAATCAGTAAAATTATTAATCCCTATGTCTCATTTTATGTGACATGCTTTGATTGGGCACAAAGTTTAAGAAATAAGGAAAGACTTGGTGATGTTTATCAAATTGTTCTTTATTAAAAAATCTACTACTACTATCTTTTATTAACTGAAACCTTTTAAGTGGGGTCAATAAGGGTAAAAGTGGATTTGTGTCTTTAAATAGTTACCAAATAAGAAAAGATGACATTCTTTTTGGAACAGACCAAAAAGAAAATAGTGAAACATAAAATGAGACGAAGGAAATAATACAAATACCAGCAAGTTAAAGTATAGATTTACTAAAACAATAACCAGAACCATTAAGTAAATGATATAAAAAGAAAGAGAGAAATAAAAGAAGAAAATGTTGGAAAAAGAAGAGACAATAACAAAAATGTTGGAATGATTTTGAAGGGTAAAATGTAGCCTATTTATAGCGGTTCAATAGACTTAGGATGTTGACGATTGTACAAAACAAATCCAAATATGTTCATGCGAAATGACACTTGTCCTTCAAGTATAACAAGTGTCAATGTTTTAAAAGAACAATGGCGTGCATATTTCCAATACTATTTTCCAGTTAGCCACTTCCTTAAGTAAATATGTTGGCTTCCAAAATACATTTTAATATAAATTATTTTTGAAAAATATTTTTCCTACAATCCCCACATTATTTTAAAATAATTTATAGGAAAAAGAGTATTAACTTGTTGAATTTGCATGTTCAAAATTCAATAGGTTTGGTGTCATCTGGACTATGAACCATACTTAGACCAATAAAATTCAACTTACAGAATAATTAATGAAATATAATATTTCTATGAACCGAATAACTCTTGTTGTAAGTGAAAGACTTTATCAATCACATTTTAACTATAATTTTATTGTTCAATGCGTTTTTCTTTCAATAGGCCATGCGCATTTCTGGTATTCATAAGAGCTCTAGAGACTAAGGCCAAAGTCTCATAAGAACGGCCTCATTCCACTTCGCATATACGCGAATTCATTAAGTTTACACTATTTTAAATACACCATCCATACGAACTATAAACTCATCAAGAGTTAATAATTCAACCCTCAATTTTAATAGAAGTTCAAGCACTCTTAGTTAGTGCACAGAGTCAATATTGACTTGTTATTACCCAAATGAACCTACTTCATGGGATCTCCAATCACATAGGTTGGGTTACCATCTCTATTGAAAATTATATTGGCATTAACTTCATCTCTTTTAAAGTTTGAAGAATTAATTTTCTTCCCACATGTTTAGTCGGTGAATTGGTCGAATTCAATTCTGACTTCACATAATTAATGAAAATTATTCCATCTCTCAGCAATTTCTTGACAACATCATGCCTCAATTCATATGTCTATTCTTATAATTGTAATTTTTATTCTTTGCAATAGCAATTGTGACTTGACAATCACAGTGTATATACATCGAAGGCACCAAATAATCCCCTTTTAAAGGGATATTAGACAAAAAATTATCCTTTTCAAAAGGATATTAGGAAACAGATTATCCCTTTTTAAAGGGATATTCTCTAAAAATTTCTTAGTCATTCAACCTCAGTACCAGTTAACTCCAAAGTCACAAACTCTGATTCCATAATTGATCCAGCAATAATGGTCTGCTTAGCTGATCTTCATGATACTGCACCCCTATTAAGGTGAACACATAACCACTAGTGAATTTTGTCTCATATGAATTAGAGATCCAGTTTTCATCACAATATCTTTATAAAGTAGAAGGAACTTCACTATACAGGATACCATAATTCACGACTCCTCTCAAATATTTCATCAGTCGCATTAATGCAGACTAATGCTCTTTATTAAGATTATGAGTATATCTACTCAGTATACACACAACATAGACTATATCAGGCCTAGTAAAGTTCATCAAATACATCATACACTCAATAATCTATGCATATTTAGACTAGGCCACTAGATCACCATAATTCGTTCTTAATCATAAGGAGTGGTTACAGGAATTACCTCCCATCATCCAAACTTCTTAAGAATTCTTTTCACATAATGTTCTTGTAATAACATTATACCATCTTCACTCCCAATATCATATTCACTTCACCTAGATCTTTCACAACAAAGTTAGTAGGCAGAAATAATATAAGTTCCACAATAATTAAACATGTATCAAATATAAGCATGTTATCAACATACAAGTATGTTATAACATAATCATTGTCTACCACTTTAGTATACACACATTTATCCACTTCAACCGATAAAAAGTTGTCTTTTAGTAAGACTTGATTAAATTTTTCATGCCACTGTTTAGGAGCTTGTTTAAGGCTATAAAGATATTTAATCTATTTACAAATTTTATTTTCTTTTCCATGAATAATACTTCCTTCAGGTTGGATTATATAATTTTCTTCTTCTAAATCATTATTTTAGAAAGATGTTTTTACATCCGTTTGATGGATAAAGAGCTTATGAATTGATGCCAAGGTAAATAATATTCTAATAGGAGAAATTCTTATCACGGGTGCAAATATATTTCTTTAGAGAAAATCCTTTAGCTACTAACCGAGCTTTATATTTATCAATCGATCCATCAGGATTAAGTTTTCTTTTGAAAATTCATTTACAAGAAATAGGTTTTACACCAGGAAGTAAATCAGTTAAAATTCATGTATTATTTTTCATGATAGAATCAATTTTAATTTTTATTGCTTCTGTTCAAAATTTAGCATCAGAAAAAGATACAGTTTCAAAATAATTTGATGGTTCATTATTAACAAGAAAAGTTTGAAAATTATTTTCATAAGAAAAATATTCTTTTCTAGGACTTTTATTCCTTCTCGGTTCCTCAATATTAGAGGTACATTCATTTTCTCTTTCAACGAATGCACGAAAAATTTTATCACATATTGAAAAAATATGTTTAAAAAATTTAGCATTCTTTGTCTCAATTATAGTATTGCTATCAAGTACATCTCTTTTCAAAATAAGAAATCTATATGCAACACTACGTTCAACATATCCCATAAGCATGTAATTAATCATTTTAGAACCTATTTTCCTCTTTCTAGGTTCAGACAGAAGAACTTTAGCAAGGTAGCCTCACACTTTATCCTTTCCAGAATTTATAAACAACTTTGTTAGTTCTTTTATGAGGAATTCTATTTTGCAAATGACATGCAGATAAGATAGCTTCAATCCACAAATTATGAGGTGAATTAAAGCTAATTAACATAGAGTTCATCATTTCTTTTAATGTCCTAGTTTTCCTTTGTGCTAGATCATTAGACTCAGGAGAATAAGGTGGAGTTACTTCATGAATAATTTTTTTTTTCATAGAAAGCACTTAAAGATACATATTCTCCACCTCTATCAAATCTAATTCTCTTGATTTTTTTTTACTAAATTGATTTTCAACTTCAGTTTTTTAAAAGTCACATAATATCTTTTTTCTACCTTTAATCATCGTATGTTTTAAATCGCCCAAAATAGTGTGAATCAAAGATAACAATTCAGTTTCTCTATTAACTGAATTGACTTTTTAGTAATTTTTGCTTCAACAAATATTTCATATTTATCAAAATTATTTGAGTCTAAATCAAATATTAAATAAAGTGATTATGCATTATTTATATATTTAATATTAACATATCCTAATCTAGCATTCCATAAAAAAATAGCATCAAATATTAAGTAGAATTAAATGCATTATCATAAATATTATTAAAAATACTAAGCACAAATAAGCATGGTTACAATATACATTGCTCATAAATATATTATTTTTAGTTAACGTGACTTCATTATTTTCAAAAATAACCTTCGCCTCAATTTTTCCTTATAACCCCATAGAAATCAAATTGATTCTGATATTAGAAACATGTAACACATTACTCAATGTCAGAGTTTTAATAGATGTGAGTTTGAGAAATATTTGTCTTTTTTAAGAACTTTCGTAGTCCTTGAGGCCCCAGGATAAATAATCTCTTCTTGTTTCTCAATTTGAGTGTATAACACAAAATTATTTTTAATTATATAAATGTGTTTCAAAGCATCAGATATCACCCAGTTTTTTATATTGGCCTCAATACTCTTTAATGAAATGACCGCAGTAATTATATCATTCATTTAAGTCAATTTTTTTTTGACTTAGCAAAATTGTCATTTTTCACATATTTAGATGCATTTTTTGTGAAGGTTTTATTTAACATTCGGTATGTAATCATGTTTATTTTTATAACAGTATTTTGTGATAACATAAACTTCTGGAAAGATGACTGAAACAGGAACAACCAAGCCGGCACCAACATTAGTATCATCAATAATTTCTCTCTAAGGCGTGGGTTAGCATGACTGCTAAAATACGCCGATAGCCATTAAACGATCTACCGGCAATGACAAGAGTTGAGAAATGTACACCTCCAGAGCAAATAATCTTTGATAAAGGAAAGGCTTCGATAACTATGGAAAGTGGATCTTCAATTGCTGGATCGACTACTGTTTCGTTGAATTTGGGGATTTCAGGAGTGTAAAAAATTGACAACAAACTACCTAGCACCAGTGGTAAGCATAGTACTAAGAAAAATTCATGGCAGGACAAAAGTGTACCAGTCAAGCGGAAGCTTGATTTACAACAACCTCAGGAGAAGAAACAATGGTCGAATCTATTCCAACAATCTAAGCTAACAGGGTTAGGTATGAGCCAAGAGTATATTGCTTCAGTTGTGAAAGATGGGTCCAAATTAGTTCAATTACCAGCAAGTGATGTGGATATGGACACTGAAAAATGGAAAAAAGCTCTTATACTCTATGTTGTTGGTGCTTATCTAATGATTGGGTCCTTAGAGAGGTTTATAGCAGAGCAATGGAACTTTGCAGCCAAGCCAAAGATATACTATCATAATGAGGGTTATTTTGTCATGTTGTTCAATTTGTTGGAAGATTGAGATGCAGTTCTTTCATCAGGACCTCATATGCTTAACAATAAACCAATAATCTTAAAGGTATGGTCAGAGAAGTTTGATTTCAGTGCTAAGTTTTTAACTATGCTCCCTATATGGGTTAAGTTCTCTAATTTTCCACTGAATTATTAAAGTCAATGAGCCTTCAGTAGGATAAGTAGTGCAATAGGTAATCCTTTGTTTGCTGACGATTGTATAATAGTGGTGAAAAGGATTTTCAATGCGCGTGTGCGTATAGAGATGAATGTCACCAAGGTACTTCCAAAGGTGCTATCCGTGCAAGACCCGAGTAGTAGAATTTTTTAGCAAAAGCTGGAGTATGACTGGGTGCCAGGATATTGAAATACATGCCTAATGGTAGGCCATAAATATAACTTGTGGAGAAGAAGGCTCCTCCTGAACCTAGGAAGCCTAAGCCTGTACAAGCATGGGTACAAAAGCCTAATCCTGAAGCTCCACCAGAGATGTAAGTAGTCGTTGGGCCAAGTGAGGCATTCCCACCTTTGAATCATGCATGGAAAGAATCAAAAAGCATATCAACTACTAAGAATAAGCAAAAAGATCAGGTAGATATTACACCACTGACTAATGGTTTTACTATGCTGAAAGGTGATATTATATAGGATGCAGGTTTTATGAGTAGACAGGATGCAGGTCAATGTAGTAAGTGAGATGAAGGAGGAGATCAGAAGGAAATATCTAAATGTGCATGATGATAGTAGCATGGAATATAAGGGGTATCAATAAGTTATTTAAGCAGAAAGAGGCTAGTTTTTTCTCAAATAAATACAGAGTTAGTCTGATAGTTATGGTCGAACATAAGGTGCAACAACAATATGCTTCAAATATCATTCAAAAAATCACAAAAAATAGAACTAATGTGATATGGATCCTATAGAATACTGATTGAATTGACTTTGAGCTTGTCGAAATGAATGAACAATATATACATGGCAAAGTAGAGATCAATAATGAGAGTTTTATGTTTATTGCCATATATGGGTTGTATTCAATTGCTGATAGAGATAAACTATGGCCTTCTCTTGGCAGCATTGCTGCTGGTATACACTGCCCTTGGATTCTAATAGGTGACTATAACACAATACTGGAACATAATGACAAGATTCAAGGAAGTCCAGTACTCGTTAGTGAAACTAAAGATTTTGCACGATTCTTGGAAGATCATAAACTTATAGAGCTGAGATTAGTGGGAAGGAAGTATACATGGAGTAATGGGCATGTTTATAGCAAGATAAATAATCCTATAGTCAATGCTAAATGGGTGCAAAGGTTTCCCCATATTAAAGCTATTGTGATGAACCCCGGATGCTCAGACCATACTCCAATTGGTATTGATGTTGACAGCAATAAACCACCTGGAAAATTGGCTTTCAAAATTTTTAATGTTCTAGCTAAGCACCCCAGCTTTCCTGTAATTATACAACAAACTTGGCGGAAGCTGGTTACTAGAGTTACTATGAAGAAGGTGTGGGAGAAAGTCGAGATAGTAAAATAAGGTTTAAAGAATTCAAACAATAGAGAATTCACTAGCACTGCTAGTAAAAATCAAGAAACTAGAGCAAAGTTGGAGAAACTAGAAGTAGATATGAGATCCAACACATCAACTGAACTATTTGGATAAGAAAAGCAGATTAAACTAAAGCTTCAATAGTGGTGTCTTATAGAGGAGAATACTCTGCAACAAAAATCCAGGATGACATGCTTAGATTAGGAGATGCAAACACAAAATATTTCTTTGCAAGTGTAAAGGGTATACAAGCTCAAAATAAGATCAATAACCTAGTATCCTTAATAGGCAACATGCTGAATTCCCAAGATGCTATACAAAAAGAGTTATTGATTTTTATTCTACTCTTCTAGGTACTGCAGCTAACATTGTACCTGCTTTCGATCCTACAGTAATGAGAAATGGAAATATGCTTTACAGGGCTCAACAAGTAGAGTTAATCAAACCAGTCACTAGACAGGAAGTGTTAGAAGCCCTCAGTGTTATAGATGGGAATAAAGCACTAGGCTGTGATGGCATGAATGCATGTTTTTCAGAAATCTTGCCCTGTGCTAGGTACTGAAGTTACTGATGTTGTGCTTGAATTTTTTACCAATGGGAAAATGTTTAGACCAGTGAACTGTACCAGTGTGACCTGGATCCCAAAGGTTAAAAATCCTAACACAATTAAAGAGTTTAGGCCAATCTCCTATTGTACTATCTTGTATCATATTATTACAAAAGTAATGACTTCTAGGATGAAGCAGGTAATGGATACTTTGATTGATACTTGCCTGGTAGCTTTTGTACTAGGTAGAGTAATAACAGATATTAGATGGTAAAAGGATATGGTAGGAAAGGTATTTCTCCAAGGTGCATGTTAAATATAGATATTCAAAAGGTATATGACTCTGTGGAGTGGCCATTTATAGAACCAATGCTGAGAGGTCTGAATTTTCCTAAAAGATTTGTGCACTGGATTATGAAATGCATAAGTACTGTCTCATACTCTATGATGATCAATGGAGGCCCATCTACTCCATTTAATGGTAAAAGAGGGTTGATTCAAGGGGACCTTATATCCCCTTATCTCTTTGTTATTGTAATGGAATACCTCAAAAGGTTGTTGAAGGGTCTGAGAATGCAAAAGAAGTTCAAATTCCATCCTAAGTATGCAAAAGTGAATCTGATTCAGCTGGGATTTGCAGATGATTTTTGTTTTGCAAATCTATTTAATTGCTACTCAAAATTTTCTATGGCTTCAGGATTGCAAACAAATGCCAATAAAAGTTCTGTTAATTTTGGAGGGGTGCCAAGTAATATACAATATCAGATCCTGGAAGTGTTAGGTTTCAGCACTAGTACTATGCCTTTTAGATATCTTGGAGTTCCTTTGAGTACAAAAATAATCTCCATCACTCAGTGTTAGCCACTGATTGAGAAGATTATGAACCGAAAGAAGCATATTGTTTCTCTCCCTTATGAAGATGATTTTAGTGAAGAAAAGATTCCTACAAAATCTTGACCCTGTCAAATGAATACAGAATTAGTAGAATTCTGTAAAACAGAAATTGATAATCTTCTACAAAAGGGTCTTATAAAACCCTCAAAATCTCCTTAGTCTTGTACCGCTTTTTATGTCAATAATGCTGCTGAAAAGGAACGAGGAATACCTCGACTTGTTATAAACTATAAACCTCTGAATAAAGTTTTAAAATGGATTCGATACCCTATACCGAATAAAAGGGACTTACTTTCCAGATTATATGATGCTAATATGTTTTCTAAATTTGATTTAAAATCTGGATATTGGCAAATTCAAATTGATAAAAATCATACTTATAGAACTGCTTTTAATGTTCCTTTTGGACAGTATGAATGGAATGTCATGCCATTTGGTTTAAAGAATGCCCCTTCCGAATTTCAAAAGATTATGAATGATATTTTTAATCCCTATATGGACTTTATCATTGTCTATATTGATGATATTTTAGTATTTTCAAAAACCCTCGAATCTCATTTTAAACATTTGCATACATTTAAACAAATAATTATTCAAAACGGTTTAGTCATCTCTAAACCAAAGATAAGTTTATTTCAGACAAACATTAGATTTTTAGGACATAATATTTCTCAAGGTTCTATTGAACCTATACAACGAGTTCTTGAATTTGCTAAAAAATTCCCTGATATTATTACTGATAAAAAACAGCTTCAAAGGTTCCTCGGTAGTCTTAACTATATTTCCCTTTTTTATCAAAATTTGTCTAGAGACTTAGCTTCTTTATATGATAGACTAAAAAAGGATCACAAAGCTCCTTGGACTCAAGCACACACTGATTTAGTAAAATTAATCAAAAGCAGAGTTCAAACCCTTCCTTGTACTTCTCTTGCAAACCCTAACTGGTTAAAAATCATTGAAACTGACGCTTCAAATATTGATTGTGGCGGAATACTTAAACAAGTTAATCCCCATACGAAGACCGAATGTTTGATTCGATTTTATTCTGGAAAATGGACGAAAAGCCAGAAAAAATACGCCACGGTAGCCCATGAAATGTTAACTATTGTAAAATGCGTTTTAAAATTTCAAGATGATTTGTATAACCAAAAATTTATAATTCGTACTGATGCTCAATCCGTCAAATTTATGTTTAATAAAGACTTCAAACATGATGCTTCTAAATTAATATTTGCGCGGTGGCAAGCTCAGTTAGCCCCGTTTGATTATGAGATACAATATAAAAAGGGTAGTGAAAATTCTTTGCCTGATTTTTTATCTAGAGAATATCTGATATGAGTTTTTACACATATTTCCTCTCTGAAAAAATTATAATAACTATTATCAAATGCATTCCTTTAAATGAAGATATTCATTTTCTTATCTTAGAAGCTTTAATTCATCGCTTAATAGAAGAAGAATTTTTTCTTAACCACAACGAATTCATTGATGACGAAATCTATTGGTTTGACATTGACTTAAGTGATTAATGCTTACAGATTTAATGAAGTTCTTTCTACACTTCTTCTCTGCAAAGTTCTTACTCACCTTTATAAAGGCAGTTCCTCTAAATATGGATTTACACATGCTCATACTACGGAAAGTCATTGACGACCTTATTACAAAGGATACACTTTATGAAGATCTCATCGAATATATGTCATGGTATGCTGATCAAATTCCTGATTATTAATGCAGTATGGATCCTCCTTGACAACTCACCAAAGGTAGAGGACGAGGTGGAAGAAATCAAAATTCTTCATATCAAGGCGGAAGAACAAACCCTTTATATTTTGATCGAAGAAATTCTGCATATAACTCTGCAAGTTCTAATTTTCCTGTATTACAACAAGGGAATAGAACTTTAATCAATTCAAAAATTCCTCGTGATGAATCATCCTCATAAAAAACTCCGAATATTGGCTCTTCTGTACATTTAGAAGATATCCCTGAAACTCATCCATTATTTAAACAATTACAATCTTATTTATCTGATCAACAAAAAACTGCAGAATCTTTTGCATCCATGGTTCAAGAAAACACTGAAGATAAGCCTTCATATGAAAAGCTAGAGGCTAGAGAACTTATTTTATATATTGAAAATCAGCATATTCCTGCACAAGATAATTCGGAAGAAGCCTGACGAATACTCAAGAACTATCTTACTGCTAATGTCTATTTTACTGGAGAATCTTATAAAACCTGAACTTATTATGAACACATATTCGTACAGACATTCAGTGCCACCTTTGACCACAGCCCCCTCGACGAAACTACCCCGGGAGTACATGGATATTCCAAGATGGTAATTAAAAAACTTATTCCCATTGAAGAATGGGGCATTTCGTCAATGAACCAACGATCTATACCAATGGGGCCGATGGGTCAAACTCTTGCCAATTTTACTTATTGGGATTATATCAAAGCCTTTACTCAAGTATTATATTATAACAATTACAAGCACAAACACACCTGGTTCATAAAGATCTGTTCTAAAGTATTTGAAAAACCCATTCCAAACTGGTTTGTTAAGTGGTGGACTCATCACGGACCTACAGTTAAAATATTACCACCAGAATATTCCTCTTTATACTACTCATGGAAAAAATCCTCCCCTTTCTTAACAGAACTATATCTTTCTGATCATATTTGTAAAATTGATACTATTGATCAAATGTATTTTTATATCGAATTTTCTATTCCTTGGATTCATCGGTGGTCCGTGGAAATAGGCTATGACACTCACCAAATTCCTGCTCTATAACGAACATTTTATTGTAATTTTTGGGATAAACTGCTTCGAAGAGACCCCGAAACAAAGCTCGCTTACGGTCATGATCAACGGGAGGAAATAATTCAAAAGATTGCTGAATATGAAAAAACTCCCAAGAAGTCGATTTTAGTTGAAGACAAAAATCTTAACTATGTTTCCAGACGAATTTTTGCCCATGAAGGAAATAAAATGCAATTGATCGAAGAATATCCAAAGTTCGAGATAAGTTACTTCAAACTGTTGAGCAAAATTCGGATGCCTCAATGCATAGCACAGACGGAAACACCGACGATATTACTGATTCACAACCACTAGATGTTCTGATAGAAGAAGAAGAGATTGAAAAAGCCGAAGCCTTCATCAAAAAATGGAAAGGAAAAGACAAGCCATGACATAAAGACATGACATGACTATTTGATAAAAATCTCTGTTGTAACAGTGAAAACACTATGCACAGGGCCCCATATATTACTGTGCAAGATTCCCTTTTCTATTATTTATAGGCGCCTCATTCTCAGATAGAGGCATCAAGTTTTCTTTGAATTCTCTTTGAAAACCCTCTCCCCTTTCTCTAATATTTCTCTTTGTAATATTCGAAGATTAAATAAACAAGCAGTTACTACTATTTCCGTCTGGTGTCCAGATAGTCAGGTACATATCTTTTTACTTATTGTAGTAATTCAATTAAAACTTCTACCATAATCCAGCCGTGACTATGTCCGGCTGAACGATTTCTTATATCTATGTTGAAGTTCTAACTTCGCCGACATGTTAACTATGAAAGCTCCAGACTATATCAAAATATAAAAGAATCTTTTTAATTTCTTGACTTGGTTCCAAAATGGAGGTACAGTCGAGTTCAATATACTTATGTTAACCTTGTCTCTATGACACCGTCTAGTAAGTTGTGCCTCTCTAGCCCGTATTGTTGAGAAAAGGGCGAATTTTCGCACAATTAGAACTTCTAGACACACATGTTCAACATAAGGTTATTAAATCTCTGACAGGCCCCATGTTTGGGTAAAAGAGTTGTCCATACAGTCATAAAACTTCTTAAGATTCTTTTCTATTTCGTCCGACTTAGGCTTAATTCGATATTATTATATGGTCTGGTAGGCTGAGTGGCATAATATCTTCCGGTATAATCATATCTCTGGTTAATCCTATTTTTACAACTTGTATAGCTGATTTTATTTCGTCGTATAATATCTCTGCTGGTGCAGTATAACAC